>NW_026609949.1:0-5000 GCF_029499605.1 Hyla sarda | reverse complement strand
AAGGGCCACTGCGCCGCTGATTGGCGCAGTGATTCCAATTAGTGTCTTCACCTGTGCACTTCCCTATATCACCTCACTTCCCCTGCACTTCCTTGCCGGATCTTGTTGCCATTGTGCCAGTGAAAGCGTTTCCTTGTGTGTTCCTAGCCTGTGTTCCAGACCTCCTGCCGTTGCCCCTGACTACGATCCTTGCTGCCTGCCCCGACCTTCTGCTACGTCCGACCTTGCTTCTGTCTACTCCCTTGTACCGCGCCTATCTTCAGCAGCCTGAGAGGTGAGCCGTTGCTAGTGGATACGACCTGGTCACTACCGCCGCAGCAAGACCATCCCGCTTTGCGGCGGGCTCTGGTGAAAACCAGTAGTGACTTAGAACCGGTCCACTAGCACGGTCCACGCCAATCCCTCTCTGGCACAGAGGATCCACTACCTGCCAGCCGGCATCGTGACAGTAGATCCGGCCATGGATCCCGCTGAAGTTCCTCTGCCAGTTGTCGCTGACCTCACCACGGTGGTCGCCCAGCAGTCACAACAGATAGCGCAACAAGGCCAACAGCTGTCTCAACTGACCGTTATGCTACAGCAGTTACTACCACAGCTTCAGCAGTCATCTCCTCCGCCAGCTCCTGCACCTCCTCCGCAGCGAGTGGCCGCTCCTGGTCTACGCCTATCCTTGCCGGATAAATTTGATGGGGACTCTAAGTTTTGCCGTGGCTTTCTTTCCCAATGTTCCCTGCATCTGGAGATGATGTCGGACCTGTTTCCCACTGAAAGGTCTAAGGTGGCTTTCGTAGTCAGCCTTCTGTCTGGAAAAGCCCTGTCTTGGGCCACACCGCTCTGGGACCGCAATGACCCCGTCACTGCCTCTGTACACTCCTTCTTCTCGGAAATCCGAAGTGTCTTTGAGGAACCTGCCCGAGCCTCTTCTGCTGAGACTGCCCTGTTGAACCTGGTCTAGGGTAATTCTTCCGTTGGCGAGTATGCCGTACAATTCCGTACTCTTGCTTCAGAATTATCCTGGAACAATGAGGCCCTCTGCGCGACCTTTAAAAAAGGCCTATCCAGCAACATTAAAGATGTTCTGGCCGCACGAGAAATTCCTGCTAATCTACATGAACTTATTCACCTAGCCACTCGCATTGACATGCGTTTTTCCGAAAGGCGTCAGGAGCTCCGCCTAGATATGGACTCTGTTCGCACGAGGCGTTTTTTCTCCTCGGCTCCTCTCTCCTCTGGTCCCCTGCAATCTGTTCCTGTGCCTCCCGCCGTGGAGGCTATGCAGGTCGACCGGTCTCGCCTGACACCTCAAGAGAGGACACGACGCCGCATGGAGAACCTCTGCCTGTACTGTGCTAGTACCGAACACTTCCTGAGGGATTGTCCTATCCGTCCTCCCCGCCTGGAAAGACGTACGCTGACTCCGCACAAAGGTGAGACAATCCTTGATGTCTACTCTGCTTCTCCACGTCTTACTGTGCCTGTGCGGATGTCTGCCTCTGCCTTCTCCTTCTCTACTGTGGCCTTCTTGGACTCTGGATCTGCAGGAAATTTTATTTTGGCCTCTCTCGTCAACAGGTTCAACATCCCAGTGACCAGTCTCGCCAGACCCCTTTACATCAATTGTGTAAACAATGAAAGATTGGACTGTACCATACGTTTCCGCACGGAGCCCCTTCTAATGAGCATCGGATCTCATCACGAGAGGATTGAACTTTTGGTCCTCCCCAATTGCACCTCGGAAATTCTCCTTGGACTTCCCTGGCTTCAACTTCATTCCCCAACCCTGGATTGGTCCACTGGGGAGATCAAGAGTTGGGGGCCCTCTTGTTCCAAGGACTGTCTAAAACCGGTTCCCAGTAACCCTTGCCGTGACTCTGTGGTTCCTCCAGTAACCGGTCTCCCTAAGGCCTATATGGACTTCGCGGATGTTTTCTGCAAAAAACAAGCGGAGACTCTACCTCCTCACAGGCCTTATGATTGTCCTATCGACCTCCTCCCGGGCACTACTCCACCCCGGGGCAGAATTTATCCTCTCTCTGCCCCAGAGACTCTTGCCATGTCTGAATACGTCCAGGAAAATTTAAAAAAGGGCTTTATCCGTAAATCCTCCTCTCCTGCCGGAGCCGGATTTTTCTTTGTGTCCAAAAAAGATGGCTCCCTACGTCCTTGCATTGACTACCGCGGTCTTAATAAAATCACGGTTAAGAACCGCTACCCCCTACCCCTCATCTCTGAACTCTTTGATCGCCTCCAAGGTGCCCACATCTTTACTAAATTGGACTTAAGAGGCGCCTATAACCTCATCCGCATCAGAGAGGGGGATGAGTGGAAAACAGCATTTAACACCAGAGATGGACACTTTGAGTATCTGGTCATGCCCTTTGGCCTGTGCAACGCCCCTGCTGTCTTCCAAGACTTTGTTAATGAAATTTTTCGTGATCTGTTATACTCCTGTGTTGTTGTATATCTGGATGATATCCTAATTTTTTCGGCCAATCTAGAAGAACACCGCCAGCATGTCCGTATGGTTCTTCAGAGACTTCGTGACAATCAACTCTATGCTAAAATTGAGAAATGTCTGTTTGAATGCCAATCTCTTCCTTTTCTAGGATATTTGGTCTCTGGCCAGGGACTACAAATGGATCCAGACAAACTCTCTGCCGTCTTAGATTGGCCACGCCCCTCCGGACTCCGTGCTATCCAACGCTTTTTGGGGTTCGCCAATTATTACAGGCAATTTATTCCACATTTTTCTACCCTTGTGGCTCCTATCGTGGCTTTAACCAAAAAAAATGCCGATCCCAAGTCCTGGCCTCCTCAAGCGGAAGACGCCTTTAAACGACTCAAGTCTGCCTTTTCTTCGGCTCCCGTGCTCTCCAGACCTGACCCTTCCAAACCCTTCCTACTGGAGGTTGATGCCTCCTCAGTGGGAGCTGGAGCTGTTCTTCTACAGAAAAATTCTTCCGGGCATGCCGTCACTTGTGGTTTTTTTTCTAGGACCTTCTCTCCGGCGGAGAGGAACTACTCCATCGGGGATCGAGAGCTTCTAGCCATTAAATTAGCACTTGAGGAATGGAGGCATCTGCTGGAGGGATCAAGATTTCCAGTTATTATTTACACCGACCACAAGAACCTCTCCTACCTCCAGTCTGCCCAACGGCTGAATCCTCACCAGGCCCGGTGGTCTCTGTTCTTTGCCCGGTTTAATTTTGAGATTCACTTTCGTCCTGCCGATAAGAACATTAGGGCCGATGCTCTCTCTCGTTCCTCGGATGCCTCAGAAGTTGAACTCTCTCCGCAACACATCATTCCACCTGACTGCCTGATCTCCACTTCTCCTGCCTTCATCAGGCAAACTCCTCCAGGAAAGACCTTTGTTTCTCCACGCCAACGCCTCGGAATCCTCAAATGGGGTCACTCCTCCCATCTCGCAGGTCATGTGGGCATCAAGAAATCTCTGCAACTCATCTCCCGCTTCTATTGGTGGCCGACTCTGGAGACGGATGTTGTGGACTTTGTGCGAGCCTGCACTATCTGTGCCCGGGATAAGACTCCTCGCCAGAAGCCCGCTGGTTTTCTTCATCCCCTGCCTGTCCCCGAACAGCCTTGGTCTCTGATTGGTATGGATTTTATTACTGATTTACCCCCTTCCCGTGGCAACACTGTTATTTGGGTGGTCGTTGATCGATTCTCCAAAATGGCACATTTCATCCCTCTTCCTGGTCTTCCTTCAGCGCCTCAGTTGGCTAAACAATTTTTTGTACACATTTTTCGTCTTCACGGGTTGCCCACACAGATAGTCTCGGATAGAGGCGTCCAATTCGTGTCTAAATTCTGGAGGGCTCTCTGTAAACAACTCAAGATTAAATTAAATTTTTCTTCTGCATATCATCCCCAGTCCAATGGACAAGTAGAAAGAATTAACCAGGTCTTGGGTGATTATTTGCGACATTTTGTTTCCTCCCGCCAGGATGACTGGGCAGATCTCCTTCCATGGGCCGAATTCTCGTATAACTTCAGAGTCTCTGAATCTTCCTCCAAATCCCCATTTTTCGTGGTGTACGGCCGTCACCCTCTTCCCCCCCTCCCTACCCCCTTGCCCTCTGGTCTACCCGCTGTGGATGAAATTTCTCGTGACCTTTCCATCATATGGAGAGAGACCCAAAATTCTCTCTTACAGGCTTCATCACGCATGAAGAAGTTCGCAGATAAGAAAAGAAGAGCTCCTCCCGTTTTTTCCCCTGGAGACAAGGTATGGCTCTCCGCTAAATATGTCCGCTTCCGTGTCCCTAGCTACAAGTTGGGACCACGCTATCTTGGTCCTTTCAAAGTTTTGTGTCAAATTAATCCTGTCTCTTATAAACTTCTTCTTCCTCCTTCTCTTCGTATCCCTAATGCCTTTCACGTCTCTCTTCTTAAACCACTCATCCTCAACCGTTTCTCTCCCAAATCTGTTCCTCCCACTCCTGTTTCCGGCTCCTCGGACATCTTCTCTGTCAAAGAGATCTTAGCCTCTAAAAAGGTCAGAGGGAAAACTTTTTTTTTAGTGGACTGGGAGGGTTGTGGTCCTGAAGAGAGATCCTGGGAACCTGAGGACAACATCCTAGACAAAAGTCTGCTCCTCAGGTTCTCAGGCTCTAAGAAGAGGGGGAGACCCAAGGGGGGGGGTACTGTTACGCCGAGCGCTCCGGGTCCCCGCTCCTCCCCGGAGCGCTCGCTACACTCTCCCCGCTGCAGCGCTCCGGTCAGATCCACTGACCCGGGGCGCTGCGATTCCGCTTCCAGCCGGGATGCGATTCGCGATGCGGGTAGCGCCCGCTCGCGATGCGCACCCCGGCTCCCGTACCTGACTCGCTCTCCCTCGGTCCTGTCCCGGCGCGCGCGGCCCCGCTCCCTAGGGCGCGCGCGCGCCGGGTCTTTGCGATTTAAAGGGCCACTGCGCCGCTGATTGGCGCAGTGATTCCAATTAGTGTCTTCACCTGTGCACTTCCCTATATCACCTC
>NW_026609948.1:0-21774 GCF_029499605.1 Hyla sarda | reverse complement strand
GCAGTTCTTTCCAAACCAATGAATATAATTTAAGTCCTATGTACTGTATGTGTTGTGTATGTACATGTGCCTATCTGTGTATACTGTAAGTACATATCATTTCTATGGTGACAAGTGTAATAGTGTTTTACAGAACACTGTCACACTCAGTATAATCACAAACATCATTAATGAGATGTGTGTATATATATATATATATATATATATATATATATATATATATAGTTTTCTGTCACCATCATTCTTATTATTAGGTGTATGCACCATGTATTATGTGTATTTCTCCCCATTACAAACACCACAAGGTACAGCTAAAATACTGACCATTCTAGACTGCTCAGGACTTTTTTTAAAAGGCGTTTTCCAAAGACATAACATTTTGTATATGTGGCTGGGGGTGGTGTAAAAATAAAAATAAGTCACACTCCTCCTGCAGTTACCAGTCTGACATTATCAGGTTCCCCACTCGTCACTGCTGCTTCCGAGATGAGATGTCTCAACAGGAACTGCCTGCCCAGCCAATCACTGCCCCCGGCAGTGTCCCGCTTCAATTCGTGATTTGCTAAGCTGGCATTTTCCTGTTGAGAAAGCTGTTTTAGAAACAGGAAGTAGCTGTGCAGAGTAGGACCCTGATAACGTCAGATCATAGGGAGGTGAGTATGACTTATTTTTTTATTTTTATGCAGACACCAGCCATATATACCAAATGTTATATCTCTTGACAACCTCTTTAATACATAATCTATCTCTTCTCGAAAAAGGTGTTATCCAGCAAAAACTTTATTTTTTTTATAAATATGCCCAGGCTATGTGATAACATAAAAAAAAAACTATAATTACATTTCTCTCTCTCCCCTCCCTTCATCATGTTGTCTGGTCTCCGGTAAACTTTCATTCCCGAAGCTGCAGAAGGTATGTCAAATTGCCGCTTGGCCAGTCACTGGCTGCGGAGGACACTGGCAATGTGACATATTACCTATAGCTCTGGAAAGTGAAGTTCATTGGAGACTGGGCACCGAAAATAAGGCTGTGGGGGAAAGAGGGGAGTAAATATAGAAGTTTTTCATGTTTTTTTTTATTTTTTTAACTGGGGTTATCCAGGAAAAACTTTATCTATCAACTGGCTCAAGAAAGTTAAACAGATTTGTAAATTACTTCTATTAAAAAATATTAATCCTTTTATTACTTCTGAGCTGCTGAAGTTGAGTTGTTCTTTTCTGTCTAAATACTCTCTGATGACACCTGTCTCGGGAACTGTCCAGAGTAGAAGCAAATCCCCATAGCAAACCTCTTCTACTCTGTGCAGTTCCCGAGACAAGCAGAGATGTCAGCAGAGAGCACTGCTTCCAGACAGAAAAGAACAACTCAACTTCAGCAGCTGATAATTATTGGAAGGATTAAGATTTTTTAACAGAAGTAATTTACAAATCTGTTTAACTTTCTGGAGCCAGTTGATACCCCAAAAAAGTTTTTTTTTTACTGGAATACCCCTTTAACTTTGTTATGTGAAAAAAAAAATTACATGTTTTGCTGGATAACCCCTTTAAAACAAAATCTCAACATCTGTTCATTTAGCTTCATCCCTTAGTAGGCATAGGGAATAGAATAGGGTAAATCTACTACTTGCCATACTTATCCCCCTTTGTCAGCTTTCACAGGGAATATGTATTGCATGCTGTTCGTTCAGAGGAATAACCAATCATACAAGGGCTGAACAGGTGGGTTGGGCAGAGTAAGAAACACTTGTCTGTGAGTGGATTTAGCCTCTGGCTCATAAAGGGGTGGACCATTTGGGGGATCCACTTCTATAAGGTCCATATGCTGTAATAGCTCTTATGAAAAGGGGTTGTTGTTGTAGGACAACCTATTAAATTCTTATAAGAGCTACTAGAGACGAGCGAACTTACAGTAAATTTGATTCGTCACGAACTTCTCGGCTCGGCAGTTGATGACTTTTCCTGCGTAAATTAGTTCAGCCTTCAGGTGCCCCGGTGGGCTGGAAAAGGGGGATACATTCCTAGGAAAGAGTCTCCTAGGACTGTATCCACCTTTTCCAGCCCACCGGAGCACCGGAAAGCTGAACTAATTTATGCAGGAAAAGTCATCAACTGCCGAGCCGAGAAGTTCGTGACTAATCAAATTTACTGTAAGTTCGCTCATCTCTAAGAGCTATCATTCCTAATACTAATAATTGCACTTTATAGTCGTTTTCTGATACCCTCTAAAATTATGAATTTACTGTAGACTGTTATATTTTTAGGAAGAATTGAATTATATTTGCACATTTGAATGTCTAGAAATGCCCCTCTACTTAAAGGATTTGTATCTTCCTAATTTTTACTGTGTACGGTTCCTCTGAAGTTGTTCTCTTATGCACTTCTATCTAATAGGAAGTATCCAGTAATGTTCTGTGTAACAGGACGCTATGGATATTGCTTTTGCAAAAGCCAGACACAATTTAGTGTGTAACATTAATCTCCCACTTGGAGTTCTTGTGGTTTCTTCTCTGTCGAAGATGCAGCCAGAATCATTACTCAGAAGATACGGAATAAGCCTTTTGTAGAGCATTAACTATATTATTGTACTAAAGCGTTCTTACCATGGTGACTGATCGTCTGTTTAGTTAAACTTTTTACCTTGTGAAGGGCTACAACGTTTTCCAGTAAATCTGATCCTTTCTGGATCTGGCATAGTAGACTTGGTAGGCATTCCTGATGGCCAGCAGTTCTCTGCTTTGGGCACTAAAGCTCGGATAACCGTACTCTATTAGGACAATTTTAAACTTGGAGACCACAAGTGGAACAATTGAGTATTCCTGCTGAAGCTTCAGGCCAAGATGGGAATGTTAGATGTATTTACAGAACGTATTGGATGTCATGTCCAGCACCTGGAAAGCATCAAACTGGGATCACTAGAGGTGCTCCATGTATACTGACGGCTCTGGTTTCATTAGTAAAAAATCACTTTCCATTCAGAATTTTTGCTGTCGTTGCAGAATCTGGTAAAAATAACTAGGAAGTAACTACAAAACTTTCAAAGTTTCCATATAAAAGTATATTATCATGGAGAATATTGTGTAGATTTGCTGGAAATGCAAGTTATTGCTCATTGTTATCTGATGGATTAAGCTGTAAAAGGTTTCCAGCAGTGTTCACCATGTTACTAGAGACAAGGGAGTAATCTGTGAGTGTGTTCGGAAATGTTCCTTCGCAAATCTAAACCTTATCTTAATAGTTTCCTAATAAGTTATTGCCACTTTTGCATACTGCATACGTTATATGTATAAGTGTTTATGAGTTTTTATATAGAGTAAATTGCATTTCAGGTTAAAGGGTTATTCCTATCTTATGAAGTGATAATGTGTCACCAGGATAAGCCATTACTGTATGCTCAGAGAGGATTCAACCTCTGTGGTCCCCACCAGTCTTAAAGGGGTATTCCAGGCAAAACCTTTTTTTTATATATATATCAACTGGCTCTGGAAAGTTAAACAGATTTGTAAATTACTTCTATTAAAAAAATCTTAATCCTTCCAATAGTTATTAGCTTTTGAAGTTTTCTGTCTAACTGCTCAATGAGGATGTCAGGTCCCGGGAGCTGTGCATGATGGGAGAATATCCCCATAGGAACTGCACAGCTCCACGGGAGTCATCAGAGAGCAGTTAGACAGAAAACAACAACTCAACTTCAGAAGCTAATAACTATTGGAAGGATTAAGATTTTTTAATAGAATTAATTTACAAATCTGTTTAACTTTCCGGAGCCAGTTGATATATAAAAAAAAAGTTTTGGCCTGGAATACCCCTTTAAATAAAAAATAAGTTGTTTTGCACTGATTCGGTGCAACATAGTGGATAGTGGAGCCTGGCCAACCACTGTGCAGAACAACGGCAGCACAGCTCCATTAAAGTAAATGGGACCCGCTGCAGTACCCCGCTCAACTGGGCATAAGCATTGTGGCCCCTTTATGCTCTGTAATAGTCAGGGTCCCAAAGGTGGATCCACCAATGGTCATAACATGATGACATATCTAAGCAATATAACCTCACCTTATGACTTCTTTAACTCCCACAAAATAAATGTAACCATTTAACTAGCCCACTCTGTACCAACTGGGAAAAACCTATTATATCTACTAGCATAGCTGATTTACTTTATACTGTTGGACTGTGAATCACCCAGTCACACAATGACTTTAATCCTGAGAGTTGGTAAAGCTTTAAAGGGGTACTCCGTTGGAAAACTTTTTTTTTTTTTTTTTTTTTTTTTATTAACTGGTGCCAGAAAGTTAAACAGATTTGTAAATGACTTCTATAAAAAAAAAAAATCTTAATCCTTCTAGTACTTATTAGCTGCTGAATACTACAGAGGACATCCTTTTCTTTTTGGAACACAGTACTTTCTACTGACATCACGAGCACAGTGCTCTCTGCTGACATCTCTGTCCATTTTAGGAACTGTCCAGAGGAGCATATGTTTTCTATGGGGATTTTCTCCTACTCTGGACAGTTCTTAAAATGGACAGAGGTGTTAGCAGAGAGCACTGAGGTCGTGATGTCAGCAGAGAGCTCTGTGTTCCAAAAATAAAAGAATTTCCTCTGTAGTATTCAGCAGATAATAAGTTCTGGAAGGATTAAGATTTTTTAATAGAAGTCATTTACAAATCTGTTTGTTTAACTTTCTGGCACCAGTTGATTGAAAAAAATACAAAAAGTTTTCCACCGGAGTACCCCTTTAAAGGGGTATTCCAGGCCCAAACTTTTTTTTATACATCAACTTGCTCCGGAAGGTTAAACAGATTTGTAAATTACTTCTATTAAAAAATCGTAATCCTTCCAATAGTTATTAGCTTCTGAAGTTGAGTTGTTTTCTGTCTAACTGCTCTCTGATGACTCGCGTCGTGCAGTTCCTATGGGGATATTCTCCCATCATGCACAGCTCCCGGGACGTGACATCATCATTGAGCAGTTAGACCGAAAACTTCAGAAGCTAATAACTATTGGAAGGATTAAGATTTTTTAATAGAAGTAATTTACAAATCTGTTTAACTTTGCGGAGCCAGTTGATATATATATAAAAAAAGGTTTTGCCTGGAATACCCCTTTAAGAGCATTTTCTATGAAAGTTTTGAAAATATCACCAAAAATAGAAGTCTTTGAGTTTTCTCATATTGTGTTAAGGGATATGTACACCAAAAATGTAAAGTGTTAGTTTATTAGAAGTTAAGGAGCAATAGCATTAACAAGAGTTTGGTATTACCATATGTTTATCTTCCTTAAAGGGAATCTGTCATCAGCATCACCGGCACTGAACTGTTGATACAGGCTTGTAGTATGGGTGACGTTAATGACAATACCATTTGCCTTTTTCTGTTCTGTTCCTCTATTATTCCCAGTTTGTATTTATGCAAAGGAAATGTCTTGGTTCACTTGGGTCATTCCCAAGCCTCGAGTTTACCGTGAGGTCCGATCTGGACCTCCTTATGCATATTGATGTTCCTCCCCTGTGAAATCTCTCTCACGATCAGAGATTTAACGTCTTGTCTCCTCTCAGTGATGATTGCGTATGTGCTGCTTCAAGGTTACACCCGAAAGCGTCACTGCGCTACTTTACAGCCACAGTAGACCTAAAGTGAAATCTCTCTGCTTGCAGAGTCGCAAAACAAATAAAGGAACAGAGCCACGCCTCAGGATACGGTAAAGACCATTGTCCTCAACGTCACTGGCGCTTTAAAGGGGTATTCCGGGTTTATACATCTTATCCCCTACCCAAAGGATAGGGGATAAGATGTATGATCGCAGGGGTCCCCCACTCGCGATCTTAGCGCTGCCCCCTGCATTCTGTGTCGAGCGCTGCCTCCAAGACGGAGACATGACATCACGGCCACGCCCCTAGTGACGTCACGCCATGCCCCCTCCATTCATTTCTTCCCCAGCGGCGGAACTCCTGCGATCATTCATCTTATCTTCTATCCTTTGGATAGGGGATGAGATGTATAAACCCGGAATACCCCTTTAGCCTGTACTAACAGGTTGGTGCGAGTGATTCTAATGACAGATTCCCTTTAATTTAGGCCCTGTTCACACCGTTATCATGGCTTCCATTATAAAAGAAACCATCACAACGATGCCAGGACTACAGACAATAACTGTGCCTAATAGACCCTGGTTACTTATAATGGTTTCCATCAGAGCCTCTTGTGATGTCTTTTTTTTGGCAGAAAGGATATCACAACATGCTTCACTTTTTCTTCCCAGCAGAGCTGATAGGACTGCTAAACAGAGCCTCTGACAGATTCTTAGACAGCCATTTTCGATGTCTGTTAAATTAGCTTCTTAAAAAGTGATGATCAAGCATCTTTTTGTAAGCAGGTTTTATCAGTATGTATAGATAAGATGTACTTCATGTACTTCGAAGATAATATGTACTTTATGTATATGAAAGCAACAAGTGAATAAGAAAATGGCAATAATTTGGCTCAGTTAAAATACCATTTAAAAAATGTAGCCTTTGTTTTAGGTTTATCTTTTAGTGGTGGACAATGTTATCCAGCTTCTTGTATAACAAGAAGGTCGTAGGAGAGGCAGCAGAACCTTACACGCAGATTTACGTTGATTTTTCCCGGATGCTTTTTATAAACTATGGACAGCTTTGAAGATCATTTTCTTTATTCTTGCTTTGTACTTGTTATGGTGCTAAACTTTCTGATTGGACCTTTATTAAAAATTTAGTTTCTCTGCTACAACCTTTCTCTATTGAATAATGTAAACTAAAACATTTTTTTGAAGCTTAAAGTTGACGTTTTATGCCTCTAAATTCATTACAAAAAATATTTGTGAACATAGCCGAAGGCTGAGTTCATATGTTATGGATGTGTTGCTGTCATTTCACAGGATTCTTGGTGCTATTCCTAAAATCATGATTTAAAGGGTTACTCCACTGGCCAGCATTCGGAAGTAAATATTCCGAACGCTGTTTTCACTCTGCGGGGGTTGGTCACGCCCCCATGACATCACAGCCACACACCCTCAATGCAAGTCTATGGGAGGGGGCATGATGTCACGAGGGGCGTGGCCTACCCCCGTAGTAATGTAAATGTTCCGAACGCTGGCCAGTGGAGTACCCCTTGAACTCATGTGTGGCAAGAAAACACAAGGTTACTGCGACACAGCCGCAACATGTGAACACAGCCTGAAGCCATGCATCCAGCGCTCCATACACTCCTGCCTGTTAGATGCCAGATCCTACCAGTGGCTGATTAATGTTTCCTTTGCCTATATAATGCCACAGTATTCAGTAGCGCTGTAGAGAGAGATTCATCGTATACATATACGTATTCATAGTATATACTTAATTTAGGGTGTTAATTCTTAATTTAAGTCCTAAAACTGTTAACCGCTCATTGGCCAGTGAATAAATTATTTAGCCTTAAATAGCGCATTTAATGATCCCAGAAATCGGAGAGGTTGATCACCACTGTCTTCATGCATGCCGCTGACTGGCACCGGCTGCTGCCATCACATGTATAACCTTGCAGACCTAGAGAAGTGTGAATGTTAGAATTAATGTGAGCTGAGAGACCTGCTGTCTTCTCTCCTCCCCTCGGCTGCTGGTAGGGATGTTCACATTACATTTATTGTACACTGGAGGTTTGTCTGATCGAGGAGGAGTGGCAGAGAATATGTTTATGATTATCCAAAGCCACACAAGGGAATACTTCGCTTTGTTTCTGCCTTGTAGAGGGAAAGGAGAACTATGGCATAGTAGAAATGCTAAATTATTGCTCTAATGGGCACCCTAAGAGTGGGTAGGAGTTTGACTTTCAAGAGAAATGTGTCTTACTGCATTGTATCTGTTGCGCTCCTTATGGATGGTTGTTTTTCCAGTCCAATGCCGAAGGGCGTCTCAATACGTTCACCAATGATCAGATTCACATATTTACATATCAGTTGTTTCAGACAACAAATCTCCAGGCATTTACGCTGTCAAAGCAGCAAGGAAATCGGTGATGAGATGCAGCATCTTCATTAGCTATTTATGATGGTCTTCTGATCCAAACACTAGAAATATCTCCTTACAGCGTACTTGACATATCACAGAAACAAATAATGCTTTATATGTTACTGACTAGATCATGCAGATTCTTTACGTCTCTTTATGTGTCTAGCTTCTGTATTTGGCTCTCAAACCTCCCTGTTTTGTGCTGTCTCATTCTGACATCAACTGCTCAGGAAAGGGTGTGTCCGAGGCAAGCACCAAGCCTGCCCTTACTCACCATGCATTCACTTCCTACCTGAGTCTGCTGTGCTGTGCTACATCTCTTCATCCAATCACTGAGGGCTGCTCTATTACCCCCCTTCTCTCTGTTTTCATAGACAAGACAGGCATGAGCATTGAGGAGTGCTAGTCCTGCCCTCACTTACTGGACTTTGTCCCAGCCTGTGCTTCAGCTGGGACAAAGATGCTGCTGCTACTGCTGCTGGACAAGATTATATTCTGAATTGTATGGAGACCCCTAGTCCCTAGTGGTCTTTTTTTTTTTTTTTTTTATAAGCCATGATTTCTATGAAAAGGACATAACCTTTCTAACATACATCATAAAAAATGTTATGTATTGCTGCTGTCCGATGAGTCAGGATGGTGGCCAGGGGCCCCCTCACCTGCCTCCATGCAGCTCTGCTGCAATCCATTTGTATGGTCTGCAGACCAAACAAGTAAATTGCAGATAGTACTGATCAATCCTATGCTAATGAGACCTGAGTACAGCACTTGGGTCTATTGGCGCTTTCATAGAAATGAATGGAGCGTGTGCTTTCTGCAGTATGCTCTCCTCTGAGAGCCAGGGTCCCATTCTTAGAAGTCAGATCCCCCACAGTCAGACACTTATCCCCTTTAAGGCCAGAATGGACTGTGTCCATAAGGGGTTAACATGCCAAATGTGGAAACTAGTATCTTGTCATATGGGGCCTCCTGACTCTCCTCTGACAAGTGATGGTGGGGAAAGAAGGATCAGGCATGCTGAACTTTAACTGCCTGATCCTTGTTCTCGAGGAGATAATCACACACTAGAGGAATTTTATAACAACTTACTGTTCCTCTTCTCTCTCTTCATTCTGAACACATAAACAGGACAAACATTAATGTGTAGTAGCTGTTGGCTCAACGAAGATTTGACATACAGCTATCTTATGTGCATGGCTAACTTCTAAATTACTTGAATGGAGCTGGATATTTATAGTCACCGAGGTATTTAGGATTTTGAGGAAAGTCCCAGACATTATGGTAAGGGGACATTTGACTGTTGGCAAGCCCTTCTACATATCGTCTGGATGTGTCAAGAAATGTTGAATGCCTGTGGATCCCTACTATGTAGTGTGAACCATAGACAGAGGACCAGAAACGGATTAGGTTAGGTTGCTCCTTGTCTACAATCTGATGACTCCCCTGTCTTTGGTCCTTCACATCTAGACAACAGAGACACATCTTCAGTAGAAACCAGAATTTCCTATTTATATAATTAGTCATAGAGATTCTCACACACTGTAAAAATGTTAAAGTGATTTATTTTCCAAGGCAAATCCTTTGTGTGGCCAAGACATGTCCCACACACTGCAGGAGGAACTGTTCTGGAGACTGTTCTGGACACTGTTCTGGAGGCCAGTGGTGTGTTTCAGTATACTACAGAAAAGCTGCACCTCACTTTCATGAACACTAAACAAAACATAGTCTGTGCATTTAAGTGATGATAAAACTGTTATTGGGGAAATATATGTCATTGAGCAAAAACAGATGATTTATTGAGTCTTGTATTTATGCCACACGATTCCTAGAAGTTGTAGATACGTGTTCTTGATTCGTGTTTGTGGTAACCAGATCACATAGGCCTGACTTAACACGTGTCTTTTCTTTCTGCAGGAGGAGATACAACAGTTGAAAAGCAGGGTGGACAAAGTGGAAAAAGAGAGGAATGAGCTGCGACTGAACAACGACCGCCTGGAGAGCAGGGTAATGTTACGGCATGGTGTTCAGACTAAGGCTGAGGTCACAACTGTCTTGTGAATTTCACAATAAACTCCATCGGCACTTGATAGATCCCACTAAGTTGTACTGATTCTGCAACGTAGGCTGTGACTGTTATCTTGAGTGCAGATGGAAATAGATAATGTACTTGTCTTACATTCTAGATATAAGTAACTTTTGTGTGATTTGGGAAAGAAATGACTGAGTAATCCAGTCATTTGTAGTCACATGTCAATGTGGGAGCGGGGCTGTAACTGTTGGTAGTCACTTAGATTGTAGATCATTTATTGAAATGCAGTCTCTAAAATTTCTAAAGCAATATTCGAGCCATTATTCAGAACATGACACAGATTTTCTTTTCACTGTTCTTCAGGGGGTACTCCACTGCCCCAGCATTCGGAACATTTTGTTTCTAATGCTGGGTGCGGGCTGCGGGGATCGTAATGTCACAGCCACTTAGCATGTGATGTCATGCTACGCCCTCTCAATGAAAGTCTGCAAGCTGCCACGCCCCCTCCCATAGACTTGCATTGAGGGGGTATGGCGTGACATCACATGGGGAGTGGCTGTGACATCACGATCCCCACAGCCCGCACCCAGCATTCGGAACAAAATGTTCCGAACGCTGGGGCAGTGGAGTACCCCTTTTAAAGAAGTATTCCCATCTCAAGAGTTATCCAGTATCTATAGGATATGAAATGACATGCTGCTCATTGGGGGTCAGACCACTGTGACTCCCATGATCACATGAATGGGTAGCAGATTGACCCCCATGATCACATGAATGGGTAGCAGATTGACCCCCATGATCACATGAATGGGTAGCAGATTGACCCCCATGATCACATGAATGGGTAGCAGATTGACCCCCATGATCACATGAATGGGTAGCAGAATGAGCGAAGCACACCATGCATGCACAGCCATTGCTCCATTTATTATTTATAGGGCTTCCGAGCCTTACCGAACTCAACACCAGGCAATGTTCAAAAACCCCATACAGAATAAACGGTATGTCTCATTCATTCCTACATTCTCTGTATGGTCGGGGTCCCAGCATTTTGACCCCTACCAATCAGCTTTTCCTGTCCTGTGGGTAGGGGATAACTTCTTGAGAATGGATCCCCCCCCCCCCCTTCACACCAGTCTTTGTACTCTGAGTAAGACAGTACGCAAATTTTGCCCAGAATGTTCCTTTAAATATAATGGTGTTTTCCTACTTCATGGCCCTCAACTGATAGGTAGATTTTTAAAGTCTTTGGTTTTTATTCGGAATTTTTATTGGGATCTCTATGAAGTAATTGTTAAAGTACCATTAAAATACTGCAGTCATTACTAAAATTGTGAATAGTTATGAACAGTTAAATGGAGACTAAAAAGACCACTTAAAATTCAATGTAGCTTTACTTATTGTCGGTAAAGCTTGTCATAAATATGTAGATATTGTTACAAACACTTTCCCAGAAAGACAATTTGTCTGTCTCTAATGACAAAATGACCCAATACTAACCATTTTCTAGGTATAAGAAAACATTTTTTTTTTTGTTAAACTCATAAGCCTTTACACAGCCGGGCAATACAACTATTGTACTGTTCTGCTTTGTGCTTTGACAAGACTATTAATTTTTAAACAATCTTTAGTTTTTTATTTAACTGTGAAAATCAAAATGTCGATCAGATTAGAAGCATTCTTTACTTCTATTTCAGGCTTAATTCTTTTTCTCTTCTTCTGTGGAAAGTCTGACAATGCCATGTAATCTGCTTGTAGATCACAGAACTGAATTCTGAGCTCGCAGACGAGAGAAACACCGGAGAATCTGCCTCCCAGCTACTGGAGACAGAGACTTCCGAGAGGCTGCGTGTAGAAAAAGACATGAAGGATCTGCAGGTAAAATGTCTTTGCGTTCTGTCATCTAAGTGGGGATGACGCCTGGGCTTTCAAGAAAGTCCTCTGTCTCTTATCTCTTGGAATATGATCTGATAGTTGTAGAAGACTATGTTATGGCCTCCTTAGCCGGCTTTGTTTGTCTTACTGCTGCCCTTCACAGTACCTTATAAGGAACACTGGCCTTTAAAGACAAAAGCACTTATCATGATATTCTTCTCATTAACTCTGCACTATTCCATATTAAAATCCAAAGATTGTGTAGGAAAAAAAAAGTATTTTAGACCTGTCTGGGAAATCATCCTTTTTTGGCCCCCCCAGCGTTAGTACATATATAAGAATAAGGCTACATGGTGACCTGTGGTCATTCACTTTAAGATCAGAGTCTTCTCATGCTAGATACAACTAGGGATAGTTACAGAGGTCACATTGTAACCTGTAAAAACTTTTTATATTATGTAGATAATAACATTATATGTATATTTGTAACATACATTGGTTAAACAATTTGTGTATTTTTGGGTAAAAAAAAAACTGCTGTCCCTGCAGCTATTGCCTGTGTGGAGACAAAATACAGGAAGTGAGGGCAGGAGAAGCCTGGCTCTGTGCAGGCTCCTTGTCAATTATCCTGCTGTGTGAGCCGGAAACATGTCACAGAGCCTCACTGCACAGAGCCTCACTGCACAGAGCCCTGCTTGTCCTCAGTTTACAGAGCCCCGCTTGTCCTCAGTGTACAGGGCCCCGCTTGTCCTCAGTGTACAGGGCCCCGCTTGTCCTCAGTGTACAGGGCCCCGCTTGTCCTCAGTGTACAGGGCCCCGCTTGTCCTCAGTGTACAGGGCCCCGCTTGTCCTCAGTGTACAGGGCCCCGCTTGTCCTCAGTGTACAGGGCCCCGCTTGTCCTCAGTGTACAGGGCCCCGCTTGTCCTCAGTGTACAGGGCCCCGCTTGTCCTCAGTGTACAGGGCCCCGCTTGTCCTCAGTGTACAGGGCCCCGCTTGTCCTCAGTGTACAGGGCCCCGCTTGTCCTCAGTGTACAGGGCCCCGCTTGTCCTCAGTGTACAGGGCCCCGCTTGTCCTCAGTGTACAGGGCCCCGCTTGTCCTCAGTGTACAGGGCCCCGCTTGTCCTCAGTGTACAGGGCCCCGCTTGTCCTCAGTGTACAGGGCCCCGCTTGTCCTCAGTGTACAGGGCCCCGCTTGTCCTCAGTGCACAGGGCCCCGCTTGTCCTCAGTGCACAGGGCCCCGCTTGTCCTCAGTGCACAGGGCCCCGCTTGTCCTCAGTGCACAGGGCCCCGCTTGTCCTCAGTGCACAGGGCCCCGCTTGTCCTCACTGCACAGGGCCCCGCTTGTCCTCACTGCACAGGGCCCCGCTTGTCCTCACTGCACAGAACCCCTCTTGCCCCGTCCACACTTCCTGTTCACCAGACAGCATTTTTTTAACCAATGTATATTACAAATATACATAAAATGTTATTATCTACACTGTTTGGGAAACACTGGTCTATGGGCCTATCTTCAGTGAGTGCCAAGACAGTGCATCTCCCCTCAGCTGAGTTCATCTCCCCTCACCTTTTAACAATCGTGGGGTTCTTGGCACTTGGAGCCCAAACTTTTGACTTGAAATAAAAGGCTGGGTGTTGTAGTTTTGCAACAGCTGGAGGCAAACTGGTTAGGAAACACTGGTCTCTGAGCCTGCCTTCAGTGAGCGCTGAGACAGGGGGGGAGAAACGGTGCTCAGCTGAGTGTGTCCCCCCGTTCTTTCGAACAATCATGGGAGTCGCCTAGATCCCAAACTTTAGACTTTGAATATAAAGTGTATTAAAAAGTATTAAGCAGATCACTGTGACCCTTCACCGCCTCTAATTTATTTACTATCCCATGAAACCGACATTTATAATAATTTTTTATATCTTTTGTCAGCACCCTGAACTCTTTAACGGAGGATTTTGCAATGAAAAAAAGTGGCTTCTACAATGCAACTTAGATTGGGCTTAGAACATGACAACCCTGCAGTTTACTAGAGCTTTTAAGATAGTTTATAAGCCTAGCGCCCAAGATCTACACATACGCCAGTTTCCCTCTTTGTTTAATGCTCGTTTGTTTACAAAGTGGACAGATGGTTCTTCAGAGTCGTTGACTACATTTAAAAAGAATCTTTCATCTCCAGTACATACCTTTTTGGAATATATTTCTGTACGTGTCGCTGTAGAAAGCTTCTGTCACGCCATCTGCCTTGTACCTCAAATGCATCACTTGCCTCTTGGCCATGTTGTTACTGGGTAATGTTACGGTACTATGCAGGTCTCGACGGCCTGTGTCCGACTGCTTGTTTTTGGGGAATAGCTGTGCCTCTAATACTTTAACACCGTTTCCGAAGTGCCAAGATTTTCCTGCCCACTCTCTTCTTTTGTGTTTGTGTTGTCACCGCTCCAGGTTGGCCTTGCCGGCTTTTCTAATAATACTGATTACTTGTAAGTCTGGGATGGAGTGGAAGAGATTGGCAGCCAAATCTGTGGCCCAAGTACCTCTTGTGACTGAGGACACTTGAGACTTGTTTTGTCTGCCAGTGTGAAAAGTGTGTGCTTTTCTGATGTATAAAAGTCTAGCTCCACGGAACGGGTAGACGGCCTCTATTCTTACACTAAAACTGCGAGCGGAGGCTTCTTTTCTATAAAATTGCACTTCATTTTCGGTGGCTCTGGAGTATATGTATGTATCCTAGAGGAGAAAATTATCTTTCCCTGCTTTCAGGACCATTGCATTAATGTCTGCCATTTGTTTCACTAATGGTGACATAATTGCATTTCCATAATGATCTATTTACCATTTAGATTAAAGGACTGGAATTCTTATTTGTACACAAGATAAAACTTGTCTTGCAAAGAAAGTTAAAAGCGTTTTCTGCCCATCTTTGTTTAATTCAAGCATTTAATAAACCTTTTAAATTGTCCTCCTCCAGTCAGCGGCTAGATGCTCCCATGGCTGTCGCATCTGAGCGCTCACGGTACTGTTATGCTGTTTCCTATAAGAGCAAAATCTTTTCAGATCCATCACTAGGAGCCGATAGGTGTTTCTGGATAGTCAGATAGAGATTAGGGTTACGTGATGACTTTGGTCCTGCAACATCAAGTCTCGGACTAGTTGTCTGAGCAATATGTTTGCGCAATTTGTCTGTGACTTGCTTATATTTTAGCTGTAGAAAAAAAATATTGCAGACAATTCGCAGACTATAGATCCCCATACACATTAGTGAAAAGTCAATCTGCTCTGCCAATTTAGGTGGGACCAGTCAACTGTCTAATGTGTGTGGGCTCCGCGAATTCTCTGCCAAGAGATGCTATCGGGGTGATAAAAGGATTGGACATGATGGATCTCAACTGCCCAGGCCTTTTGTTTTTAGAGAAATAAGCAGCTTCCAGAGCTGTCTGGTAGCAGCTTTCCTCCCCTCTCCATTCAGAACACATGAATGTTCAGCCAAACCAAACATTCATGTGTATTGAGCCAACAGCTGTTGCATGCAATTTCGACCGTCAACCAAAAGTTCAACTGGTTTGATTTTTATTAAATTTTTTCATGTCCTGTTAAAGTCGTGATAAGCTGAGAGTCACAACTAAAGAACATTGAAAGTTCTTAGATGCAATGTTGCAATACAATCTTCATGTAGTACAACCGAAGCCATACAATATCCCCAACCTCATAATATATAAAACTAATGTTAAAGTTAGAATAAAGTAAGGCTAGGTCTGCTGCATTCTATCTTATTCTCTTGTAAGATATTTGGTTATTTTTGCTTAGTCTTCTGCTATCTTCTTTCACGTTATATTGTAGCTCTTTGCTGTGGAGAGGATGCAAGAAATATTTTATTATACCCACAACAGTTTAACTGAAGCAAGTGCGTTAGTTTTATACAGAATATGGGAATCTGCTTATGCAGACATATGTAACTTTCCCTGGGGTAAAGTTGTCATTGACCTACAGGATATAATCTCATCTGTTCCACCAATCTGTCTGTATAAAATTCAGAAGGCTGCTCCTATTTACCAATGCCGACGTCAGGTGTGATTACTGTGTCTTTGTCCTTTTTCATCAGGATCCTTAATATCTCAAAGCAAATGAACTGTGTTATACGGATATGGGCTCAGTAATACCCTCTAACCTGTTGTCTTTATGTCTAGGCTAAATATGATGCACTTAAAAAGCAGTTGGAATCCATGGAAGTAGAGGTGATGGAAGCCCGACTGATCCGCGCAGCAGAGCTAAATGGAGAGATGGATGATGATGATTCTGGTATGTTGACCCTTCATCACTCTTCATCTTGACCTCATTCTTCTAAATTCCTCTCCTCCAGATGGAAGAAAACAATCTCACTGGAGCCAATGCCCAGATATAGGCTATTTTAGGGTGTGCATTTGTTTATTGTGCAGGCTCTTATAAATGGTGACTTTTCCTTTTCTTGCATACTTTTCCCAGTCTTAAAGTATACCTGTCATTGCAAAAAAATTGAGAAAAGTTTATTGTTCAGGGTCTAAATGTTCAGACCCTGACCCGATCACTAAAGAAGGGGAGAGAAGCATGTAGCTATGTGCTTCTCTCCCCGCTCTGTGTCTGTATTAGTGAGGTCATCCCATATACTTGCTTTATCAGACCATCTCAGTCATGTGACACATAGCCGGGAGATAACGCACGAAGCGTGTTCTCCCAGCTCATTCTAGTAAAAGGTCAGGGTATGTGACACTCAGAGAGAACGCACTAAGTTTAGCAGAAAGAGAACGCGAAAAGCGTCTGTCATGTGACACATAGCCGAGAGAGAACACGCTAAGCATGCACTTTTCCCCACTCATTCTAGCGATTGGTTGGGGTCTGAACACACAGGCTCTGACCGATTTACATTTTTTTATATGTCTTTCTTGTGACCATACCCATTCAAAGCATATTTTTTGAAATGTCACACAGACATGTGAAAAGTTTAGATTGGTTGAAATCTTAATCCAGAGGTTCTCTCCGTCCTCTTAGTGTAAAATGGAGAAGAGCACAGCTATGTGCTTCACTCCCTGGCTGGCCACCTGATCCGATTCATTGCAGGGCTCTATAGACTTATAATGGTCAGATTCAGCAGCAAGCCTGGGATAGAGCATAAGGCCGCCTGCTTCCCCTGGCAATATCAAACGGACTCCGACCGATCATAAACTATGTGAAAAGTTTATTTATTTTAAGACTATATATTGTCATGATCTTCATAAGAACAATGGACCAGTCATTTTTAAATCATCTGGATAGATGTTGTTTAGTTTCTCCTTGGCTCTTCCTTTTCGCTTTAGGCATATGAAGGTATAGCCATGTAAGTGTTTTATCCTGTCCTGTGATATTGGGAAAACCATTCCCAAAGCTGACCTTACAAGACCGCATCCTGTAGTATTATCACCCCTTACTTTATATATAGCTCAGCTCACGTTTTAGTAGTGGTCAATAAGATCTGTTCTCCCTTTCTAAATAAAAAATACATATTCCATTGTCTGTTTTCCTTGCAGGAGGGGAGTGGCGGCTCAAGTACGAGCGATCTGTACGTGAGATTGACTTCACAAAGAAACGGATGCAGCAGGAGTTTGAGGATAAACTGGAGGTGGAACAGCAGAGCAAGAGACAGCTGGAACGCAGAGTAAGTTTGGATCCCAATATCTACTAATATATCTCAATAAATCAGAGTTTACCACCGTTTTATATGGAGAGTTGGAAGACATTAATCTAACCTGCAGAATTTACCAAACCCCTGGGCCAAAGCCCGGGGTATAAAACCCCTAGAATGCTACCCCTAAAATGTAACTTTTACTGTTAAAAGATATAATCCCAGTACAAAAGATAGGTTAAAACTGATAACCAGATGATCTAGTATAGGTGCAACAGTTTATAGGAGAACAGTCTCCAATTTATGATCATATAGCCCTTCAGTGGCTATTGAAACAAAAGATCATCTTGGTATCACTTAAAATATACACTCTATTGCCGCCTCTACATGTTTCGCCGCATCTGCGGCTTTCTCAAGAGGCAATAGTGGCAATGGCTGAGCCATTGGCTGAGCGGCGAAACATGTAGAGGTGCTTGCAGGGTTTTTTTCCGCCATAAATAACGGATATAATAAGGGATGTAGTGATTTAACATTGAAGTCTATGGTGACAAAAGTAACTCCATTAGACTCCTTTATTTTTATCTGTTATTTCATCAGTTATTGCTATTGAGCATGTTCAGAAATAAATAAATAAAATAACTGGTGAAAAAATAACGGACATTAATGGAGATAAATGGATATTAACGGTCCGGTATTTTATATGTAAGTTTTATAAAATCTTTTTCCATCAGTTTTATATGAGTTATGAGTGACCTCCGTTATGTGTCAATAACAGACATGTAAAGGATTTGAACAACGCTGATGTGCACATAGCCTTAACCGTCTAAAAGGAAAGCAGTCTCTATTGTCCTATAGCATCCAATTACAGCTAAGCCTTCATTTTACCAGAGCAAATTGAGAAATAAAAGCTGCTCTTTGATTGGTTGCTATGGACTACATAGATAATCTTCCTTTAAGGGTACGTTCACACTTGCATAATCTACTGCAGAAATTCTGCTGCCAATTTGGATAATTGTCACTACCCATTCACTACAATGGGTCTGCAGAATTTCTGTGGCAGTTCTTCCTCTGTGGAATTTCCACAGTAAATAATGTACGTGTAAATGTACTCTAAGACAATTTTAATGATGCCCGTAGTTTTTGTGCAGTGTATTTTGTGGCATAAAACAACTGCATGCTTCAAAATATCTGTTTTTCTTCCTTATTGAATTGATTAGGAAAACACTTCACAGTTTACATGTAGGTTTTTTTTTGTTCACTTCAGTAATGCACGCGCTGAACTGATCTTCTGTCTAGTAGCGCCTCCCTACAGTATAGTGTGCAGTACTCTACTGCTCTTTACCTGTGTCAGAACTAATTGCTCCCTTTGACACCAGGTGAGGACCGCCGATATACTGTATATACTGTACAGGACCCTCTACATATATATGTATATAGAGATTTATAGCATCTGTTAGCTATATATATGAGTTATATCGATGGACTGGCTTTACCTGTAGTAGTTCTCTTGCTTGTTTAATCTTAAATTTTTTCTTTAAAGGGATATTCCGGGCAAAAACATCTTATCCCCTATCGAAAGGACGGGGGATAAGATGTCTGATCGCGGGGGGCCCGCCGCTGGGACCCCCTGCGATCTCCCTGCAGCAGCCTGAATTCAATGCGTAGCTACGTCTGCAGTTTCTGAAACCGCCGGGCTTCCGAGACGGAGACGTGATGTCATGCCACGCCCCCTCCATTCATGTCTATGGGAGGGGGCGTTGCTGCCGTTACGCCCCCTCCCATAGAAATGAATGGAGGGGGCGTGGCGTGACATCACATCCCCGTCTCGGAAGCCTGGCGGTTTCCAAAACTGCAGACGCAGCTACGCATAGAATGCGGGCTGCTGCAGGGAGATCGCGGGGGTCCCAGCGGCGGGCCTCCCGAAATCAGACATCTTATGCCCTATCCTTTCGATAGGGGATAATAAGATGTTTTTGCTTGGAATACCCCTTTAATCTTACATTTTTCTTATTTTGGGTTGACATTTTGGAGTTATTGTATCAATGGTTTTAACATACAATGTCTATCCCGAAGCCAATTAATATTGTAACTTGAGGAATCACTATAATAGCTATTATCTGAGCGGACTGTATGATGACTGAAATCAAATTGCACATCAGGACCATTTCCGGGCTTTTCTCTGGCGTTATAATTTCTTATAACAAGGACATTAAAGAGTACCTGTCATCAAACCATATTTTCTAAACTGTGAATTCAAGTAGAGAAAACAGACATGGTCGCACATCTACATTTTGATCTAATTGCTTCTCAGCATAAATTTAAAAACTAACAGCTTGTTAGTATACATTTTGATCAAAAGGTACAAGCCCACTCGCCACATCAAGGCCACCCATCCAGAGTGGGTCCCTAACATTCCCAGCATAAAATGGCGCAGCACTGGGCAGCGACCACCACCAACACCACCAACACCAGTGCCCACAGGGGGAACGACCCACCGGCAGAGCGGCCCCCATGCCACTCAAACCAATCACTGGGCCTCACCTCCCCACAGACATGGTCCCACGGCAGCAACGGACGCTGCACAGCACCACACCAGTGCAAACAAGGTGCAAAAGCCCACCGACCATGTGCTCCCAGTCAGACTGGGAGGCTGCCAGAAATGATAGGGCCCTGTGTAGCTACCTGCTACTTTATATAGGGTTGGGCTGAGGTGGTGGGGCAGAGTGCAGACCAAGTGAAAGCAACAAAAATGTTAATTTGAATTCAAGTAGAGAAAAACAAATATTTTCTAAACTAACTCTCGATTATATTCCCTAACTACTCCTAAATGTCCGAGCTTTAAAAAGCAGTGTATCATACCTTTCCCCTTGCAGGAGAAAGTGGGCGTTCCCCAGCTGGTGCGATGTCACTGAAGCCTGTGAGAGCTGTACCTCGCCATGCCCCGCACACACTTCCTGAGTTTGGTCTCCTGCCAGGCAGGGAGGAGACCAAACTAATTGTTGTACTTGTGGCAGGGAACATAAAGGTTGAGAATTTTAACAGCAAGTTAATAGCAAAGTGTCTTATAATTACATAAGGAACAATATATTAAAAGTTTAGTTTGGTGACAGGTACTCTTTAAATGCATTAACCCCTTAACGACGCAGGACGTATATTTACGTCCTGCGCCGGCTCTCGTGATATGAAGCGGGATCGCGCCGCGATCCCGCATGATATCGCGTCGGTCCTGGCGCTCATCAACGGCTGGGACCCGCGGCTAATACCACACATCGCCGATCGCGGCGATGTGCGGTATTAACCATTTAGAAGCGGCGGTCAAAGCTGACCGCCACTTCTAAAGTGAAAGTGACCCGGCTGCTCAGTCGGGCTGTTCGGGACTGCCGCGGTGAAATCGTGGCGTCCCGAACAGCTTACAGGACGCCGGGAGGGCCCCTACCTGCCTCCTCGGTGTCCGATCAGCGAATGACTGCTCCGTGCCTGAGATCCAGGCAGGAGCAGTCAAGCGCCGATAACACTGATCACAGGCGTGTTAATACACGCCTGTGATCTGTGTAAAAGATCAGTGTGTGCAGTGTTATAGGTCCCTATGGGACCTATAACACTGCAAAAAAAAAGTGTTAATAAAGGTCATTTAACCCATTCCCTAATAAAAGTTTGAATCACCCCCCTTTTCCCATAAAAAAAATAACAGTGTAAATAAAAATAAACATATGTGGTATCGCCGTATGCGTAAATGTCCAAACTATAAAAATATATCCTTAATTAAAACCGCACGGTCAATGGCGTACGTGCAAAAAAATTCCAAACTCCAAAAAAGCGCATTTTTGGTCACTTTTTATACCATTAAAAAATGAAAAGTGATCAAAAAGTCTGATCAAAACAAAAATCATACCGATAAAAACTTCAGCTCACGGCGCAAAAAATGAGTCCTTATACCGCCCTGTACGTGGAAAAATAAAAAAGTTATAGGGGTCAGAAGATGACATTTTTAAACGTATAAATTTTCCTGCATGTAGTTATGATTTTTTCCAGAAGTGCGACAAAATCAAACCTATATAAGTAGGGTATCATTTTAATCGTATGGACCTACAGAATAATGATAAGGTGTAATTTTTACCGAAATATGCACTGCGTAGAAACGGAAGCCCCCAAAAGTTAAAAAATTGCGTTTTTTTTTAGATTTTGTCGCACAATTATTTTTTTTTTCCATTTCGCCGTGCATTTTTGGGTAAAATGACTAATGTCAC
>NW_026609947.1:0-21791 GCF_029499605.1 Hyla sarda | reverse complement strand
ACACATATTTGGCCTGCAACTTTCTGTGCGACAAATTCAGACAGGAAAAATCAGTATAAATCCTTAGAAAATTATCCCCCAGTGTCTCCATCTGCTGGCGGTATTGAATAAGCATTGCTGCACTGATGGGGTATGCATTAGACGAAAAAAAAGAAGAAAAAGAAGAATAATACGCCCAGAAAAGAGGCGAAAAGGAGAAAAACGTAAAAAAACGTGAAAAAAAAGTAAGAGGAAGAGAAGGGAAAAAAAGGTGGAAATGGGTTTAAAAGTGATTTCGGCGGAGAAATATATATATATATATATATATATATATATATATATATATATATACGCGCACACACACACATATATATAAACGTATTCTCCGTTGAGATATTGCAGCCGCTGCTGTGTCCAGGCCCAGGAGCCTTAGCACTGTGCTGTGATGTCACTCAATACCACTGACATCACTAGGTGTAAACAACATCTCTCCTTTGCTGTGTATGTGACTATGGAGCTGTTTGGTGATGTCGTCTATTATGGCCTTCATAGAAGCAACAGGAGATTGTTGCATCCATCTAGAACCCTCAGAACTACAGTGCTATGATGTCACTCACTTCCACAGGCCTTGCAGAGTGTAAACAACAACAACCCAGCTTTGTCGTGTATGTAACCATAGGGATTGTGATGTCACCTAGAACCTTCACAGCAGCGACAGCTTTATGAGGAGCATCAGCACTGCTCTGCCTGAGCAGAACCATCACCGCCATAGGTTGTCAAATAACCCGGATTTAACCCACACAGGTAAGTCCAATGGGGTGCAGGCATGTCCTCTATGCTTACAGCTTCCCGTGGGTGTTGGTTTGATACCGTTTGGGGACAGCCAAGGAGGCATCTGCAGGCAACAAAGGTAGGTGTGTGCTTGTGTGTGTGTTTCCTATGCAGATCCTAAGCCCAGTGTCACATGCAAGTAGGAGGAGTAAGAAGGGTTCCTGGCAAATCCGGGTTATGGATTGCATTTAAAAAGGCCCCGTGGGAGTGCAATGGGCCCCTGTCTTGCTGCTTAGCAATAATGGTATGGGTTTAGGTTCTGCTGTGTGTACTGGTGGTTGACTGCCCCCCAGCCCAGAGTGTGCATGGAAAATTGTCTGGCAGCCTCCCTGACAGCAAGCAGTGATAGTGCCCATGAAGGGGACCTTGTTGGGCCCGCCCCTTTCACGGTTATCGCTTCTCGGCCTTTTGGCTAAGATCAAGTGTAGTATCTGTTCTTATCAGTTTAATATCTGATACGTCCCCTATCTGGGGACCATATATTAAATGGATTTTTGAGAACGGGGGCCGATTTCGAAGCTTGCTTCCGTCGCCCTATGCATTGACCCGATATGGCAGTATCTTCGGGTACAGTGCACCACCCCCTTACAGGGTTAAAAAGAAAGATTCCTACTTTCATTGCTACCTGCTTGCTGGCTAGCCAGCTAGCCAGCCCTGTGGGCCTTGCTGCTGCTGCTGCTGCTGCTGCAGCCAAAAAACAAAAGGTGGTGCTGCTGCTGCTTCTGCTGCTTCTGCTTGTGTCTGGCCGCTGTTGGAGCGTCCAGGCACAGGACTTCTGCTGCTGCTGACTAAATGGCCTCCTTAATTGGATCATTTGAGTAGCCAGCACACCTGTGCAGGTAGGGCATGACATGATAGGCAGCTGCCTTGATAGCGGGTGGGTGCTGAATGTTCCTAATTGACAAAATAAGATTAATGCTTATGAAGAAATATAAAATCTCATCCCTTCCCCAATATCGCGCCACACCCCTACCCCTTAATTCCCTGGTTGAACTTGATGGACATATGTCTTTTTTCGACCGTACTAACTATGTAACTATGTAACATAACATGGGGGGGTCTCCTGGCTGTTCACACAGGTGTGTCATTGCTGTACATTGACCATGCATTGCTTCTGTGGTATTGCAAAGGCAAAGACAAATGCTTCCAGCCATCCATTGCACTAATGGATTGGTCATCAGCTGGCTGTCTATGTCCCGCATCAATATAGACCAAAGTACAGAGGGTTAGGCTATGCTATAGTGCACCTACCTGATGCATCAGAAGGTGCGAGGCCCTTGCTAAATTCTGTGCACAGACTTTGAGATCTATGCTTTAGACTGTATCTAAACCTGCTCCAACATGGACTGACATTCTGGCCTACTTTCAGCCGATGCGACTTGTCTGTCGCTGAACAGTCGCTTTTTATGTATTCAGCACCTATGTATAATGTTGTAAAAATGCTCTAGAAGCTAAAGTCGCAGAAATGTCACACATATTTGGCCTGCAACTTTCTGTGCGACAAATTCAGACAGGAAAAATCAGTATAAATCCTTAGAAAATTATCCCCCAGTGTCTCCATCTGCTGGCGGTATTGAATAAGCATTGCTGCACTGATGGGGTATGCATTAGACGAAAAAAAAGAAGAAAAAGAAGAATAATACGCCCAGAAAAGAGGCGAAAAGGAGAAAAACGTAAAAAAACGTGAAAAAAAAGTAAGAGGAAGAGAAGGGAAAAAAAGGTGGAAATGGGTTTAAAAGTGATTTCGGCGGAGAAATATATATATATATATATATATATATATATATATATATATATATACGCGCACACACACACATATATATAAACGTATTCTCCGTTGAGATATTGCAGCCGCTGCTGTGTCCAGGCCCAGGAGCCTTAGCACTGTGCTGTGATGTCACTCAATACCACTGACATCACTAGGTGTAAACAACATCTCTCCTTTGCTGTGTATGTGACTATGGAGCTGTTTGGTGATGTCGTCTATTATGGCCTTCATAGAAGCAACAGGAGATTGTTGCATCCATCTAGAACCCTCAGAACTACAGTGCTATGATGTCACTCACTTCCACAGGCCTTGCAGAGTGTAAACAACAACAACCCAGCTTTGTCGTGTATGTAACCATAGGGATTGTGATGTCACCTAGAACCTTCACAGCAGCGACAGCTTTATGAGGAGCATCAGCACTGCTCTGCCTGAGCAGAACCATCACCGCCATAGGTTGTCAAATAACCCGGATTTAACCCACACAGGTAAGTCCAATGGGGTGCAGGCATGTCCTCTATGCTTACAGCTTCCCGTGGGTGTTGGTTTGATACCGTTTGGGGACAGCCAAGGAGGCATCTGCAGGCAACAAAGGTAGGTGTGTGCTTGTGTGTGTGTTTCCTATGCAGATCCTAAGCCCAGTGTCACATGCAAGTAGGAGGAGTAAGAAGGGTTCCTGGCAAATCCGGGTTATGGATTGCATTTAAAAAGGCCCCGTGGGAGTGCAATGGGCCCCTGTCTTGCTGCTTAGCAATAATGGTATGGGTTTAGGTTCTGCTGTGTGTACTGGTGGTTGACTGCCCCCCAGCCCAGAGTGTGCATGGAAAATTGTCTGGCAGCCTCCCTGACAGCAAGCAGTGATAGTGCCCATGAAGGGGACCTTGTTGGGCCCGCCCCTTTCACGGTTATCGCTTCTCGGCCTTTTGGCTAAGATCAAGTGTAGTATCTGTTCTTATCAGTTTAATATCTGATACGTCCCCTATCTGGGGACCATATATTAAATGGATTTTTGAGAACGGGGGCCGATTTCGAAGCTTGCTTCCGTCGCCCTATGCATTGACCCGATATGGCAGTATCTTCGGGTACAGTGCACCACCCCCTTACAGGGTTAAAAAGAAAGATTCCTACTTTCATTGCTACCTGCTTGCTGGCTAGCCAGCTAGCCAGCCCTGTGGGCCTTGCTGCTGCTGCTGCTGCTGCTGCAGCCAAAAAACAAAAGGTGGTGCTGCTGCTGCTTCTGCTGCTTCTGCTTGTGTCTGGCCGCTGTTGGAGCGTCCAGGCACAGGACTTCTGCTGCTGCTGACTAAATGGCCTCCTTAATTGGATCATTTGAGTAGCCAGCACACCTGTGCAGGTAGGGCATGACATGATAGGCAGCTGCCTTGATAGCAGGTGGGTGCTGAATGTTCCTAATTGACAAAATAAGATTAATGCTTATGAAGAAATATAAAATCTCATCCCTTCCCCAATATCGCGCCACACCCCTACCCCTTAATTCCCTGGTTGAACTTGATGGACATATGTCTTTTTTCGACCGTACTAACTATGTAACTATGTAACATAACATGGGGGGGTCTCCTGGCTGTTCACACAGGTGTGTCATTGCTGTACATTGACCATGCATTGCTTCTGTGGTATTGCAAAGGCAAAGACAAATGCTTCCAGCCATCCATTGCACTAATGGATTGGTCATCAGCTGGCTGTCTATGTCCCGCATCAATATAGACCAAAGTACAGAGGGTTAGGCTATGCTATAGTGCACCTACCTGATGCATCAGAAGGTGCGAGGCCCTTGCTAAATTCTGTGCACAGACTTTGAGATCTATGCTTTAGACTGTATCTAAACCTGCTCCAACATGGACTGACATTCTGGCCTACTTTCAGCCGATGCGACTTGTCTGTCGCTGAACAGTCGCTTTTTATGTATTCAGCACCTATGTATAATGTTGTAAAAATGCTCTAGAAGCTAAAGTCGCAGAAATGTCACACATATTTGGCCTGCAACTTTCTGTGCGACAAATTCAGACAGGAAAAATCAGTATAAATCCTTAGAAAATTATCCCCCAGTGTCTCCATCTGCTGGCGGTATTGAATAAGCATTGCTGCACTGATGGGGTATGCATTAGACGAAAAAAAAGAAGAAAAAGAAGAATAATACGCCCAGAAAAGAGGCGAAAAGGAGAAAAACGTAAAAAAACGTGAAAAAAAAGTAAGAGGAAGAGAAGGGAAAAAAAGGTGGAAATGGGTTTAAAAGTGATTTCGGCGGAGAAATATATATATATATATATATATATATATATATATATATATATATATATACGCGCACACACACACATATATATAAACGTATTCTCCGTTGAGATATTGCAGCCGCTGCTGTGTCCAGGCCCAGGAGCCTTAGCACTGTGCTGTGATGTCACTCAATACCACTGACATCACTAGGTGTAAACAACATCTCTCCTTTGCTGTGTATGTGACTATGGAGCTGTTTGGTGATGTCGTCTATTATGGCCTTCATAGAAGCAACAGGAGATTGTTGCATCCATCTAGAACCCTCAGAACTACAGTGCTATGATGTCACTCACTTCCACAGGCCTTGCAGAGTGTAAACAACAACAACCCAGCTTTGTCGTGTATGTAACCATAGGGATTGTGATGTCACCTAGAACCTTCACAGCAGCGACAGCTTTATGAGGAGCATCAGCACTGCTCTGCCTGAGCAGAACCATCACCGCCATAGGTTGTCAAATAACCCGGATTTAACCCACACAGGTAAGTCCAATGGGGTGCAGGCATGTCCTCTATGCTTACAGCTTCCCGTGGGTGTTGGTTTGATACCGTTTGGGGACAGCCAAGGAGGCATCTGCAGGCAACAAAGGTAGGTGTGTGCTTGTGTGTGTGTTTCCTATGCAGATCCTAAGCCCAGTGTCACATGCAAGTAGGAGGAGTAAGAAGGGTTTCTGGCAAATCCGGGTTATGGATTGCATTTAAAAAGGCCCCGTGGGAGTGCAATGGGCCCCTGTCTTGCTGCTTAGCAATAATGGTATGGGTTTAGGTTCTGCTGTGTGTACTGGTGGTTGACTGCCCCCCAGCCCAGAGTGTGCATGGAAAATTGTCTGGCAGCCTCCCTGACAGCAAGCAGTGATAGTGCCCATGAAGGGGACCTTGTTGGGCCCGCCCCTTTCACGGTTATCGCTTCTCGGCCTTTTGGCTAAGATCAAGTGTAGTATCTGTTCTTATCAGTTTAATATCTGATACGTCCCCTATCTGGGGACCATATATTAAATGGATTTTTGAGAACGGGGGCCGATTTCGAAGCTTGCTTCCGTCGCCCTATGCATTGACCCGATATGGCAGTATCTTCGGGTACAGTGCACCACCCCCTTACAGGGTTAAAAAGAAAGATTCCTACTTTCATTGCTACCTGCTTGCTGGCTAGCCAGCTAGCCAGCCCTGTGGGCCTTGCTGCTGCTGCTGCTGCTGCTGCAGCCAAAAAACAAAAGGTGGTGCTGCTGCTGCTTCTGCTGCTTCTGCTTGTGTCTGGCCGCTGTTGGAGCGTCCAGGCACAGGACTTCTGCTGCTGCTGACTAAATGGCCTCCTTAATTGGATCATTTGAGTAGCCAGCACACCTGTGCAGGTAGGGCATGACATGATAGGCAGCTGCCTTGATAGCGGGTGGGTGCTGAATGTTCCTAATTGACAAAATAAGATTAATGCTTATGAAGAAATATAAAATCTCATCCCTTCCCCAATATCGCGCCACACCCCTACCCCTTAATTCCCTGGTTGAACTTGATGGACATATGTCTTTTTTCGACCGTACTAACTATGTAACTATGTAACATAACATGGGGGGGTCTCCTGGCTGTTCACACAGGTGTGTCATTGCTGTACATTGACCATGCATTGCTTCTGTGGTATTGCAAAGGCAAAGACAAATGCTTCCAGCCATCCATTGCACTAATGGATTGGTCATCAGCTGGCTGTCTATGTCCCGCATCAATATAGACCAAAGTACAGAGGGTTAGGCTATGCTATAGTGCACCTACCTGATGCATCAGAAGGTGCGAGGCCCTTGCTAAATTCTGTGCACAGACTTTGAGATCTATGCTTTAGACTGTATCTAAACCTGCTCCAACATGGACTGACATTCTGGCCTACTTTCAGCCGATGCGACTTGTCTGTCGCTGAACAGTCGCTTTTTATGTATTCAGCACCTATGTATAATGTTGTAAAAATGCTCTAGAAGCTAAAGTCGCAGAAATGTCACACATATTTGGCCTGCAACTTTCTGTGCGACAAATTCAGACAGGAAAAATCAGTATAAATCCTTAGAAAATTATCCCCCAGTGTCTCCATCTGCTGGCGGTATTGAATAAGCATTGCTGCACTGATGGGGTATGCATTAGACGAAAAAAAAGAAGAAAAAGAAGAATAATACGCCCAGAAAAGAGGCGAAAAGGAGAAAAACGTAAAAAAACGTGAAAAAAAAGTAAGAGGAAGAGAAGGGAAAAAAAGGTGGAAATGGGTTTAAAAGTGATTTCGGCGGAGAAATATATATATATATATATATATATATATATATATATATATATATATACGCGCACACACACACATATATATAAACGTATTCTCCGTTGAGATATTGCAGCCGCTGCTGTGTCCAGGCCCAGGAGCCTTAGCACTGTGCTGTGATGTCACTCAATACCACTGACATCACTAGGTGTAAACAACATCTCTCCTTTGCTGTGTATGTGACTATGGAGCTGTTTGGTGATGTCGTCTATTATGGCCTTCATAGAAGCAACAGGAGATTGTTGCATCCATCTAGAACCCTCAGAACTACAGTGCTATGATGTCACTCACTTCCACAGGCCTTGCAGAGTGTAAACAACAACAACCCAGCTTTGTCGTGTATGTAACCATAGGGATTGTGATGTCACCTAGAACCTTCACAGCAGCGACAGCTTTATGAGGAGCATCAGCACTGCTCTGCCTGAGCAGAACCATCACCGCCATAGGTTGTCAAATAACCCGGATTTAACCCACACAGGTAAGTCCAATGGGGTGCAGGCATGTCCTCTATGCTTACAGCTTCCCGTGGGTGTTGGTTTGATACCGTTTGGGGACAGCCAAGGAGGCATCTGCAGGCAACAAAGGTAGGTGTGTGCTTGTGTGTGTGTTTCCTATGCAGATCCTAAGCCCAGTGTCACATGCAAGTAGGAGGAGTAAGAAGGGTTCCTGGCAAATCCGGGTTATGGATTGCATTTAAAAAGGCCCCGTGGGAGTGCAATGGGCCCCTGTCTTGCTGCTTAGCAATAATGGTATGGGTTTAGGTTCTGCTGTGTGTACTGGTGGTTGACTGCCCCCCAGCCCAGAGTGTGCATGGAAAATTGTCTGGCAGCCTCCCTGACAGCAAGCAGTGATAGTGCCCATGAAGGGGACCTTGTTGGGCCCGCCCCTTTCACGGTTATCGCTTCTCGGCCTTTTGGCTAAGATCAAGTGTAGTATCTGTTCTTATCAGTTTAATATCTGATACGTCCCCTATCTGGGGACCATATATTAAATGGATTTTTGAGAACGGGGGCCGATTTCGAAGCTTGCTTCCGTCGCCCTATGCATTGACCCGATATGGCAGTATCTTCGGGTACAGTGCACCACCCCCTTACAGGGTTAAAAAGAAAGATTCCTACTTTCATTGCTACCTGCTTGCTGGCTAGCCAGCTAGCCAGCCCTGTGGGCCTTGCTGCTGCTGCTGCTGCTGCTGCAGCCAAAAAACAAAAGGTGGTGCTGCTGCTGCTTCTGCTGCTTCTGCTTGTGTCTGGCCGCTGTTGGAGCGTCCAGGCACAGGACTTCTGCTGCTGCTGACTAAATGGCCTCCTTAATTGGATCATTTGAGTAGCCAGCACACCTGTGCAGGTAGGGCATGACATGATAGGCAGCTGCCTTGATAGCGGGTGGGTGCTGAATGTTCCTAATTGACAAAATAAGATTAATGCTTATGAAGAAATATAAAATCTCATCCCTTCCCCAATATCGCGCCACACCCCTACCCCTTAATTCCCTGGTTGAACTTGATGGACATATGTCTTTTTTCGACCGTACTAACTATGTAACTATGTAACATAACATGGGGGGGTCTCCTGGCTGTTCACACAGGTGTGTCATTGCTGTACATTGACCATGCATTGCTTCTGTGGTATTGCAAAGGCAAAGACAAATGCTTCCAGCCATCCATTGCACTAATGGATTGGTCATCAGCTGGCTGTCTATGTCCCGCATCAATATAGACCAAAGTACAGAGGGTTAGGCTATGCTATAGTGCACCTACCTGATGCATCAGAAGGTGCGAGGCCCTTGCTAAATTCTGTGCACAGACTTTGAGATCTATGCTTTAGACTGTATCTAAACCTGCTCCAACATGGACTGACATTCTGGCCTACTTTCAGCCGATGCGACTTGTCTGTCGCTGAACAGTCGCTTTTTATGTATTCAGCACCTATGTATAATGTTGTAAAAATGCTCTAGAAGCTAAAGTCGCAGAAATGTCACACATATTTGGCCTGCAACTTTCTGTGCGACAAATTCAGACAGGAAAAATCAGTATAAATCCTTAGAAAATTATCCCCCAGTGTCTCCATCTGCTGGCGGTATTGAATAAGCATTGCTGCACTGATGGGGTATGCATTAGACGAAAAAAAAGAAGAAAAAGAAGAATAATACGCCCAGAAAAGAGGCGAAAAGGAGAAAAACGTAAAAAAACGTGAAAAAAAAGTAAGAGGAAGAGAAGGGAAAAAAAGGTGGAAATGGGTTTAAAAGTGATTTCGGCGGAGAAATATATATATATATATATATATATATATATATATATATACGCGCACACACACACATATATATAAACGTATTCTCCGTTGAGATATTGCAGCCGCTGCTGTGTCCAGGCCCAGGAGCCTTAGCACTGTGCTGTGATGTCACTCAATACCACTGACATCACTAGGTGTAAACAACATCTCTCCTTTGCTGTGTATGTGACTATGGAGCTGTTTGGTGATGTCGTCTATTATGGCCTTCATAGAAGCAACAGGAGATTGTTGCATCCATCTAGAACCCTCAGAACTACAGTGCTATGATGTCACTCACTTCCACAGGCCTTGCAGAGTGTAAACAACAACAACCCAGCTTTGTCGTGTATGTAACCATAGGGATTGTGATGTCACCTAGAACCTTCACAGCAGCGACAGCTTTATGAGGAGCATCAGCACTGCTCTGCCTGAGCAGAACCATCACCGCCATAGGTTGTCAAATAACCCGGATTTAACCCACACAGGTAAGTCCAATGGGGTGCAGGCATGTCCTCTATGCTTACAGCTTCCCGTGGGTGTTGGTTTGATACCGTTTGGGGACAGCCAAGGAGGCATCTGCAGGCAACAAAGGTAGGTGTGTGCTTGTGTGTGTGTTTCCTATGCAGATCCTAAGCCCAGTGTCACATGCAAGTAGGAGGAGTAAGAAGGGTTCCTGGCAAATCCGGGTTATGGATTGCATTTAAAAAGGCCCCGTGGGAGTGCAATGGGCCCCTGTCTTGCTGCTTAGCAATAATGGTATGGGTTTAGGTTCTGCTGTGTGTACTGGTGGTTGACTGCCCCCCAGCCCAGAGTGTGCATGGAAAATTGTCTGGCAGCCTCCCTGACAGCAAGCAGTGATAGTGCCCATGAAGGGGACCTTGTTGGGCCCGCCCCTTTCACGGTTATAGCTTCTCGGCCTTTTGGCTAAGATCAAGTGTAGTATCTGTTCTTATCAGTTTAATATCTGATACGTCCCCTATCTGGGGACCATATATTAAATGGATTTTTGAGAACGGGGGCCGATTTCGAAGCTTGCTTCCGTCGCCCTATGCATTGACCCGATATGGCAGTATCTTCGGGTACAGTGCACCACCCCCTTACAGGGTTAAAAAGAAAGATTCCTACTTTCATTGCTACCTGCTTGCTGGCTAGCCAGCTAGCCAGCCCTGTGGGCCTTGCTGCTGCTGCAGCCAAAAAACAAAAGGTGGTGCTGCTGCTGCTTCTGCTGCTTCTGCTTGTGTCTGGCCGCTGTTGGAGCGTCCAGGCACAGGACTTCTGCTGCTGCTGACTAAATGGCCTCCTTAATTGGATCATTTGAGTAGCCAGCACACCTGTGCAGGTAGGGCATGACATGATAGGCAGCTGCCTTGATAGCGGGTGGGTGCTGAATGTTCCTAATTGACAAAATAAGATTAATGCTTATGAAGAAATATAAAATCTCATCCCTTCCCCAATATCGCGCCACACCCCTACCCCTTAATTCCCTGGTTGAACTTGATGGACATATGTCTTTTTTCGACCGTACTAACTATGTAACTATGTAACATAACATGGGGGGGTCTCCTGGCTGTTCACACAGGTGTGTCATTGCTGTACATTGACCATGCATTGCTTCTGTGGTATTGCAAAGGCAAAGACAAATGCTTCCAGCCATCCATTGCACTAATGGATTGGTCATCAGCTGGCTGTCTATGTCCCGCATCAATATAGACCAAAGTACAGAGGGTTAGGCTATGCTATAGTGCACCTACCTGATGCATCAGAAGGTGCGAGGCCCTTGCTAAATTCTGTGCACAGACTTTGAGATCTATGCTTTAGACTGTATCTAAACCTGCTCCAACATGGACTGACATTCTGGCCTACTTTCAGCCGATGCGACTTGTCTGTCGCTGAACAGTCGCTTTTTATGTATTCAGCACCTATGTATAATGTTGTAAAAATGCTCTAGAAGCTAAAGTCGCAGAAATGTCACACATATTTGGCCTGCAACTTTCTGTGCGACAAATTCAGACAGGAAAAATCAGTATAAATCCTTAGAAAATTATCCCCCAGTGTCTCCATCTGCTGGCGGTATTGAATAAGCATTGCTGCACTGATGGGGTATGCATTAGACGAAAAAAAAGAAGAAAAAGAAGAATAATACGCCCAGAAAAGAGGCGAAAAGGAGAAAAACGTAAAAAAACGTGAAAAAAAAGTAAGAGGAAGAGAAGGGAAAAAAAGGTGGAAATGGGTTTAAAAGTGATTTCGGCGGAGAAATATATATATATATATATATATATATATATATATATATATATATATACGCGCACACACACACATATATATAAACGTATTCTCCGTTGAGATATTGCAGCCGCTGCTGTGTCCAGGCCCAGGAGCCTTAGCACTGTGCTGTGATGTCACTCAATACCACTGACATCACTAGGTGTAAACAACATCTCTCCTTTGCTGTGTATGTGACTATGGAGCTGTTTGGTGATGTCGTCTATTATGGCCTTCATAGAAGCAACAGGAGATTGTTGCATCCATCTAGAACCCTCAGAACTACAGTGCTATGATGTCACTCACTTCCACAGGCCTTGCAGAGTGTAAACAACAACAACCCAGCTTTGTCGTGTATGTAACCATAGGGATTGTGATGTCACCTAGAACCTTCACAGCAGCGACAGCTTTATGAGGAGCATCAGCACTGCTCTGCCTGAGCAGAACCATCACCGCCATAGGTTGTCAAATAACCCGGATTTAACCCACACAGGTAAGTCCAATGGGGTGCAGGCATGTCCTCTATGCTTACAGCTTCCCGTGGGTGTTGGTTTGATACCGTTTGGGGACAGCCAAGGAGGCATCTGCAGGCAACAAAGGTAGGTGTGTGCTTGTGTGTGTGTTTCCTATGCAGATCCTAAGCCCAGTGTCACATGCAAGTAGGAGGAGTAAGAAGGGTTCCTGGCAAATCCGGGTTATGGATTGCATTTAAAAAGGCCCCGTGGGAGTGCAATGGGCCCCTGTCTTGCTGCTTAGCAATAATGGTATGGGTTTAGGTTCTGCTGTGTGTACTGGTGGTTGACTGCCCCCCAGCCCAGAGTGTGCATGGAAAATTGTCTGGCAGCCTCCCTGACAGCAAGCAGTGATAGTGCCCATGAAGGGGACCTTGTTGGGCCCGCCCCTTTCACGGTTATCGCTTCTCGGCCTTTTGGCTAAGATCAAGTGTAGTATCTGTTCTTATCAGTTTAATATCTGATACGTCCCCTATCTGGGGACCATATATTAAATGGATTTTTGAGAACGGGGGCCGATTTCGAAGCTTGCTTCCGTCGCCCTATGCATTGACCCGATATGGCAGTATCTTCGGGTACAGTGCACCACCCCCTTACAGGGTTAAAAAGAAAGATTCCTACTTTCATTGCTACCTGCTTGCTGGCTAGCCAGCTAGCCAGCCCTGTGGGCCTTGCTGCTGCTGCTGCTGCTGCTGCAGCCAAAAAACAAAAGGTGGTGCTGCTGCTGCTTCTGCTGCTTCTGCTTGTGTCTGGCCGCTGTTGGAGCGTCCAGGCACAGGACTTCTGCTGCTGCTGACTAAATGGCCTCCTTAATTGGATCATTTGAGTAGCCAGCACACCTGTGCAGGTAGGGCATGACATGATAGGCAGCTGCCTTGATAGCGGGTGGGTGCTGAATGTTCCTAATTGACAAAATAAGATTAATGCTTATGAAGAAATATAAAATCTCATCCCTTCCCCAATATCGCGCCACACCCCTACCCCTTAATTCCCTGGTTGAACTTGATGGACATATGTCTTTTTTCGACCGTACTAACTATGTAACTATGTAACATAACATGGGGGGGTCTCCTGGCTGTTCACACAGGTGTGTCATTGCTGTACATTGACCATGCATTGCTTCTGTGGTATTGCAAAGGCAAAGACAAATGCTTCCAGCCATCCATTGCACTAATGGATTGGTCATCAGCTGGCTGTCTATGTCCCGCATCAATATAGACCAAAGTACAGAGGGTTAGGCTATGCTATAGTGCACCTACCTGATGCATCAGAAGGTGCGAGGCCCTTGCTAAATTCTGTGCACAGACTTTGAGATCTATGCTTTAGACTGTATCTAAACCTGCTCCAACATGGACTGACATTCTGGCCTACTTTCAGCCGATGCGACTTGTCTGTCGCTGAACAGTCGCTTTTTATGTATTCAGCACCTATGTATAATGTTGTAAAAATGCTCTAGAAGCTAAAGTCGCAGAAATGTCACACATATTTGGCCTGCAACTTTCTGTGCGACAAATTCAGACAGGAAAAATCAGTATAAATCCTTAGAAAATTATCCCCCAGTGTCTCCATCTGCTGGCGGTATTGAATAAGCATTGCTGCACTGATGGGGTATGCATTAGACGAAAAAAAAGAAGAAAAAGAAGAATAATACGCCCAGAAAAGAGGCGAAAAGGAGAAAAACGTAAAAAAACGTGAAAAAAAAGTAAGAGGAAGAGAAGGGAAAAAAAGGTGGAAATGGGTTTAAAAGTGATTTCGGCGGAGAAATATATATATATATATATATATATATATATATATATATATATATATACGCGCACACACACACATATATATAAACGTATTCTCCGTTGAGATATTGCAGCCGCTGCTGTGTCCAGGCCCAGGAGCCTTAGCACTGTGCTGTGATGTCACTCAATACCACTGACATCACTAGGTGTAAACAACATCTCTCCTTTGCTGTGTATGTGACTATGGAGCTGTTTGGTGATGTCGTCTATTATGGCCTTCATAGAAGCAACAGGAGATTGTTGCATCCATCTAGAACCCTCAGAACTACAGTGCTATGATGTCACTCACTTCCACAGGCCTTGCAGAGTGTAAACAACAACAACCCAGCTTTGTCGTGTATGTAACCATAGGGATTGTGATGTCACCTAGAACCTTCACAGCAGCGACAGCTTTATGAGGAGCATCAGCACTGCTCTGCCTGAGCAGAACCATCACCGCCATAGGTTGTCAAATAACCCGGATTTAACCCACACAGGTAAGTCCAATGGGGTGCAGGCATGTCCTCTATGCTTACAGCTTCCCGTGGGTGTTGGTTTGATACCGTTTGGGGACAGCCAAGGAGGCATCTGCAGGCAACAAAGGTAGGTGTGTGCTTGTGTGTGTGTTTCCTATGCAGATCCTAAGCCCAGTGTCACATGCAAGTAGGAGGAGTAAGAAGGGTTCCTGGCAAATCCGGGTTATGGATTGCATTTAAAAAGGCCCCGTGGGAGTGCAATGGGCCCCTGTCTTGCTGCTTAGCAATAATGGTATGGGTTTAGGTTCTGCTGTGTGTACTGGTGGTTGACTGCCCCCCAGCCCAGAGTGTGCATGGAAAATTGTCTGGCAGCCTCCCTGACAGCAAGCAGTGATAGTGCCCATGAAGGGGACCTTGTTGGGCCCGCCCCTTTCACGGTTATCGCTTCTCGGCCTTTTGGCTAAGATCAAGTGTAGTATCTGTTCTTATCAGTTTAATATCTGATACGTCCCCTATCTGGGGACCATATATTAAATGGATTTTTGAGAACGGGGGCCGATTTCGAAGCTTGCTTCCGTCGCCCTATGCATTGACCCGATATGGCAGTATCTTCGGGTACAGTGCACCACCCCCTTACAGGGTTAAAAAGAAAGATTCCTACTTTCATTGCTACCTGCTTGCTGGCTAGCCAGCTAGCCAGCCCTGTGGGCCTTGCTGCTGCTGCTGCTGCTGCTGCAGCCAAAAAACAAAAGGTGGTGCTGCTGCTGCTTCTGCTGCTTCTGCTTGTGTCTGGCCGCTGTTGGAGCGTCCAGGCACAGGACTTCTGCTGCTGCTGACTAAATGGCCTCCTTAATTGGATCATTTGAGTAGCCAGCACACCTGTGCAGGTAGGGCATGACATGATAGGCAGCTGCCTTGATAGCGGGTGGGTGCTGAATGTTCCTAATTGACAAAATAAGATTAATGCTTATGAAGAAATATAAAATCTCATCCCTTCCCCAATATCGCGCCACACCCCTACCCCTTAATTCCCTGGTTGAACTTGATGGACATATGTCTTTTTTCGACCGTACTAACTATGTAACTATGTAACATAACATGGGGGGGTCTCCTGGCTGTTCACACAGGTGTGTCATTGCTGTACATTGACCATGCATTGCTTCTGTGGTATTGCAAAGGCAAAGACAAATGCTTCCAGCCATCCATTGCACTAATGGATTGGTCATCAGCTGGCTGTCTATGTCCCGCATCAATATAGACCAAAGTACAGAGGGTTAGGCTATGCTATAGTGCACCTACCTGATGCATCAGAAGGTGCGAGGCCCTTGCTAAATTCTGTGCACAGACTTTGAGATCTATGCTTTAGACTGTATCTAAACCTGCTCCAACATGGACTGACATTCTGGCCTACTTTCAGCCGATGCGACTTGTCTGTCGCTGAACAGTCGCTTTTTATGTATTCAGCACCTATGTATAATGTTGTAAAAATGCTCTAGAAGCTAAAGTCGCAGAAATGTCACACATATTTGGCCTGCAACTTTCTGTGCGACAAATTCAGACAGGAAAAATCAGTATAAATCCTTAGAAAATTATCCCCCAGTGTCTCCATCTGCTGGCGGTATTGAATAAGCATTGCTGCACTGATGGGGTATGCATTAGACGAAAAAAAAGAAGAAAAAGAAGAATAATACGCCCAGAAAAGAGGCGAAAAGGAGAAAAACGTAAAAAAACGTGAAAAAAAAGTAAGAGGAAGAGAAGGGAAAAAAAGGTGGAAATGGGTTTAAAAGTGATTTCGGCGGAGAAATATATATATATATATATATATATATATATATATATATATATATATACGCGCACACACACACATATATATAAACGTATTCTCCGTTGAGATATTGCAGCCGCTGCTGTGTCCAGGCCCAGGAGCCTTAGCACTGTGCTGTGATGTCACTCAATACCACTGACATCACTAGGTGTAAACAACATCTCTCCTTTGCTGTGTATGTGACTATGGAGCTGTTTGGTGATGTCGTCTATTATGGCCTTCATAGAAGCAACAGGAGATTGTTGCATCCATCTAGAACCCTCAGAACTACAGTGCTATGATGTCACTCACTTCCACAGGCCTTGCAGAGTGTAAACAACAACAACCCAGCTTTGTCGTGTATGTAACCATAGGGATTGTGATGTCACCTAGAACCTTCACAGCAGCGACAGCTTTATGAGGAGCATCAGCACTGCTCTGCCTGAGCAGAACCATCACCGCCATAGGTTGTCAAATAACCCGGATTTAACCCACACAGGTAAGTCCAATGGGGTGCAGGCATGTCCTCTATGCTTACAGCTTCCCGTGGGTGTTGGTTTGATACCGTTTGGGGACAGCCAAGGAGGCATCTGCAGGCAACAAAGGTAGGTGTGTGCTTGTGTGTGTGTTTCCTATGCAGATCCTAAGCCCAGTGTCACATGCAAGTAGGAGGAGTAAGAAGGGTTCCTGGCAAATCCGGGTTATGGATTGCATTTAAAAAGGCCCCGTGGGAGTGCAATGGGCCCCTGTCTTGCTGCTTAGCAATAATGGTATGGGTTTAGGTTCTGCTGTGTGTACTGGTGGTTGACTGCCCCCCAGCCCAGAGTGTGCATGGAAAATTGTCTGGCAGCCTCCCTGACAGCAAGCAGTGATAGTGCCCATGAAGGGGACCTTGTTGGGCCCGCCCCTTTCACGGTTATCGCTTCTCGGCCTTTTGGCTAAGATCAAGTGTAGTATCTGTTCTTATCAGTTTAATATCTGATACGTCCCCTATCTGGGGACCATATATTAAATGGATTTTTGAGAACGGGGGCCGATTTCGAAGCTTGCTTCCGTCGCCCTATGCATTGACCCGATATGGCAGTATCTTCGGGTACAGTGCACCACCCCCTTACAGGGTTAAAAAGAAAGATTCCTACTTTCATTGCTACCTGCTTGCTGGCTAGCCAGCTAGCCAGCCCTGTGGGCCTTGCTGCTGCTGCTGCTGCTGCTGCAGCCAAAAAACAAAAGGTGGTGCTGCTGCTGCTTCTGCTGCTTCTGCTTGTGTCTGGCCGCTGTTGGAGCGTCCAGGCACAGGACTTCTGCTGCTGCTGACTAAATGGCCTCCTTAATTGGATCATTTGAGTAGCCAGCACACCTGTGCAGGTAGGGCATGACATGATAGGCAGCTGCCTTGATAGCGGGTGGGTGCTGAATGTTCCTAATTGACAAAATAAGATTAATGCTTATGAAGAAATATAAAATCTCATCCCTTCCCCAATATCGCGCCACACCCCTACCCCTTAATTCCCTGGTTGAACTTGATGGACATATGTCTTTTTTCGACCGTACTAACTATGTAACTATGTAACATAACATGGGGGGGTCTCCTGGCTGTTCACACAGGTGTGTCATTGCTGTACATTGACCATGCATTGCTTCTGTGGTATTGCAAAGGCAAAGACAAATGCTTCCAGCCATCCATTGCACTAATGGATTGGTCATCAGCTGGCTGTCTATGTCCCGCATCAATATAGACCAAAGTACAGAGGGTTAGGCTATGCTATAGTGCACCTACCTGATGCATCAGAAGGTGCGAGGCCCTTGCTAAATTCTGTGCACAGACTTTGAGATCTATGCTTTAGACTGTATCTAAACCTGCTCCAACATGGACTGACATTCTGGCCTACTTTCAGCCGATGCGACTTGTCTGTCGCTGAACAGTCGCTTTTTATGTATTCAGCACCTATGTATAATGTTGTAAAAATGCTCTAGAAGCTAAAGTCGCAGAAATGTCACACATATTTGGCCTGCAACTTTCTGTGCGACAAATTCAGACAGGAAAAATCAGTATAAATCCTTAGAAAATTATCCCCCAGTGTCTCCATCTGCTGGCGGTATTGAATAAGCATTGCTGCACTGATGGGGTATGCATTAGACGAAAAAAAAGAAGAAAAAGAAGAATAATACGCCCAGAAAAGAGGCGAAAAGGAGAAAAACGTAAAAAAACGTGAAAAAAAAGTAAGAGGAAGAGAAGGGAAAAAAAGGTGGAAATGGGTTTAAAAGTGATTTCGGCGGAGAAATATATATATATATATATATATATATATATATATATATATATATATACGCGCACACACACACATATATATAAACGTATTCTCCGTTGAGATATTGCAGCCGCTGCTGTGTCCAGGCCCAGGAGCCTTAGCACTGTGCTGTGATGTCACTCAATACCACTGACATCACTAGGTGTAAACAACATCTCTCCTTTGCTGTGTATGTGACTATGGAGCTGTTTGGTGATGTCGTCTATTACGGCCTTCATAGAAGCAACAGGAGATTGTTGCATCCATCTAGAACCCTCAGAACTACAGTGCTATGATGTCACTCACTTCCACAGGCCTTGCAGAGTGTAAACAACAACAACCCAGCTTTGTCGTGTATGTAACCATAGGGATTGTGATGTCACCTAGAACCTTCACAGCAGCGACAGCTTTATGAGGAGCATCAGCACTGCTCTGCCTGAGCAGAACCATCACCGCCATAGGTTGTCAAATAACCCGGATTTAACCCACACAGGTAAGTCCAATGGGGTGCAGGCATGTCCTCTATGCTTACAGCTTCCCGTGGGTGTTGGTTTGATACCGTTTGGGGACAGCCAAGGAGGCATCTGCAGGCAACAAAGGTAGGTGTGTGCTTGTGTGTGTGTTTCCTATGCAGATCCTAAGCCCAGTGTCACATGCAAGTAGGAGGAGTAAGAAGGGTTCCTGGCAAATCCGGGTTATGGATTGCATTTAAAAAGGCCCCGTGGGAGTGCAATGGGCCCCTGTCTTGCTGCTTAGCAATAATGGTATGGGTTTAGGTTCTGCTGTGTGTACTGGTGGTTGACTGCCCCCCAGCCCAGAGTGTGCATGGAAAATTGTCTGGCAGCCTCCCTGACAGCAAGCAGTGATAGTGCCCATGAAGGGGACCTTGTTGGGCCCGCCCCTTTCACGGTTATCGCTTCTCGGCCTTTTGGCTAAGATCAAGTGTAGTATCTGTTCTTATCAGTTTAATATCTGATACGTCCCCTATCTGGGGACCATATATTAAATGGATTTTTGAGAACGGGGGCCGATTTCGAAGCTTGCTTCCGTCGCCCTATGCATTGACCCGATATGGCAGTATCTTCGGGTACAGTGCACCACCCCCTTACAGGGTTAAAAAGAAAGATTCCTACTTTCATTGCTACCTGCTTGCTGGCTAGCCAGCTAGCCAGCCCTGTGGGCCTTGCTGCTGCTGCTGCTGCTGCTGCAGCCAAAAAACAAAAGGTGGTGCTGCTGCTGCTTCTGCTGCTTCTGCTTGTGTCTGGCCGCTGTTGGAGCGTCCAGGCACAGGACTTCTGCTGCTGCTGACTAAATGGCCTCCTTAATTGGATCATTTGAGTAGCCAGCACACCTGTGCAGGTAGGGCATGACATGATAGGCAGCTGCCTTGATAGCGGGTGGGTGCTGAATGTTCCTAATTGACAAAATAAGATTAATGCTTATGAAGAAATATAAAATCTCATCCCTTCCCCAATATCGCGCCACACCCCTACCCCTTAATTCCCTGGTTGAACTTGATGGACATATGTCTTTTTTCGACCGTACTAACTATGTAACTATGTAACATAACATGGGGGGGTCTCCTGGCTGTTCACACAGGTGTGTCATTGCTGTACATTGACCATGCATTGCTTCTGTGGTATTGCAAAGGCAAAGACAAATGCTTCCAGCCATCCATTGCACTAATGGATTGGTCATCAGCTGGCTGTCTATGTCCCGCATCAATATAGACCAAAGTACAGAGGGTTAGGCTATGCTATAGTGCACCTACCTGATGCATCAGAAGGTGCGAGGCCCTTGCTAAATTCTGTGCACAGACTTTGAGATCTATGCTTTAGACTGTATCTAAACCTGCTCCAACATGGACTGACATTCTGGCCTACTTTCAGCCGATGCGACTTGTCTGTCGCTGAACAGTCGCTTTTTATGTATTCAGCACCTATGTATAATGTTGTAAAAATGCTCTAGAAGCTAAAGTCGCAGAAATGTCACACATATTTGGCCTGCAACTTTCTGTGCGACAAATTCAGACAGGAAAAATCAGTATAAATCCTTAGAAAATTATCCCCCAGTGTCTCCATCTGCTGGCGGTATTGAATAAGCATTGCTGCACTGATGGGGTATGCATTAGACGAAAAAAAAGAAGAAAAAGAAGAATAATACGCCCAGAAAAGAGGCGAAAAGGAGAAAAACGTAAAAAAACGTGAAAAAAAAGTAAGAGGAAGAGAAGGGAAAAAAAGGTGGAAATGGGTTTAAAAGTGATTTCGGCGGAGAAATATATATATATATATATATATATATATATATATATATATATATACGCGCACACACACACATATATATAAACGTATTCTCCGTTGAGATATTGCAGCCGCTGCTGTGTCCAGGCCCAGGAGCCTTAGCACTGTGCTGTGATGTCACTCAATACCACTGACATCACTAGGTGTAAACAACATCTCTCCTTTGCTGTGTATGTGACTATGGAGCTGTTTGGTGATGTCGTCTATTATGGCCTTCATAGAAGCAACAGGAGATTGTTGCATCCATCTAGAACCCTCAGAACTACAGTGCTATGATGTCACTCACTTCCACAGGCCTTGCAGAGTGTAAACAACAACAACCCAGCTTTGTCGTGTATGTAACCATAGGGATTGTGATGTCACCTAGAACCTTCACAGCAGCGACAGCTTTATGAGGAGCATCAGCACTGCTCTGCCTGAGCAGAACCATCACCGCCATAGGTTGTCAAATAACCCGGATTTAACCCACACAGGTAAGTCCAATGGGGTGCAGGCATGTCCTCTATGCTTACAGCTTCCCGTGGGTGTTGGTTTGATACCGTTTGGGGACAGCCAAGGAGGCATCTGCAGGCAACAAAGGTAGGTGTGTGCTTGTGTGTGTGTTTCCTATGCAGATCCTAAGCCCAGTGTCACATGCAAGTAGGAGGAGTAAGAAGGGTTCCTGGCAAATCCGGGTTATGGATTGCATTTAAAAAGGCCCCGTGGGAGTGCAATGGGCCCCTGTCTTGCTGCTTAGCAATAATGGTATGGGTTTAGGTTCTGCTGTGTGTACTGGTGGTTGACTGCCCCCCAGCCCAGAGTGTGCATGGAAAATTGTCTGGCAGCCTCCCTGACAGCAAGCAGTGATAGTGCCCATGAAGGGGACCTTGTTGGGCCCGCCCCTTTCACGGTTATCGCTTCTCGGCCTTTTGGCTAAGATCAAGTGTAGTATCTGTTCTTATCAGTTTAATATCTGATACGTCCCC
>NW_026609946.1:0-21809 GCF_029499605.1 Hyla sarda | reverse complement strand
GGTCTGCTGGTTGTAGACCACTTTCCTATACTTTACATTGCACGAATCCCTCAACATACGATGGTTTCAACAAACGATGGTCCATTTGGAACGGATTACCATTGTATGTTGAGGGACCACTGTATATTCTCAAGCTACACGTATACTGTGGTTCCAGTGTCAATAATCTTAATATTACTATGTGCTTTTTACATTGAATAATGATGTAGGATTCATAGCAATTCACTCTCCTTTCTAAGTGGGATTTGACTACACAACCTAATAATTGACATATATGTTAGCATCTTGTGGACAACCCCGGGCAAAACCTTGACACTTTATCTCACCGAATGAGTTGTTGATATGAGGTATTTTATTACAACAATCACTAGTAAACCTCAGGGACAAGTCTATCTGAAGATTAATAAGATGCCTGGGTTCTGTTTATTTTATAAGTTTATCCTTTTCCAGTTTGCATGACATTCTCCTGCAGCATCATCTGAAGCCATCCTTGCCGAGGGTCATGCGTGTCGATATCTTTTGTATAATGATCTGAGCAAAAGCTGGAAAATACTTGGAACATTCTTTTATGTCATTTCACAAGTTTGAGAATGAATGAACAGCTACCTCCTCACATCTAATATACATATATATATATATATATATATATATATATCCTGAGCCCCTGTCCTTTCCATACATCATTCTCATTTTATTTATTTATCTAGAATGTGAACAATTTCATTTTGCTTAGGTCACACCAATAGAGCATGGTGTAGGGATTGTCATCAATCATGTCAGGCCTTGCACCCCAAAGGGGTCACACTCTAATCTGTTTCTATTACACACATAAAGACATTTGGACCAAGGCCATAGGAAGCCAGTTGTTGTATGGGAATGTTTTTTGAGTGTAGGAGAAAAAGTGTAAGAGAGTTTTCCAGAGTCCTAAATGAGTTCTTTCCCACCACCACCCAAGAGACATTACCGTACAACCGAATTTCACACTTACTCCCACCCCTAGTCTCCAATATTTCCCGACTGATCGGATGAATAATGGTCTATATTTATTTATCCTGTCTGATTCTTAGATAGTGTATACTTAGACTAGACTATTTAATGTATATCAGTCACTTAGTTTGAGGGCATAAAACTGGGGGAATAGTATAAGAGCTATAAATATCAGGAGTCACGTAAGTTGGGGGTTATTTGCTCTTAAAAAACGTATTATTATGTGAGGTAGGGGGGTCGTTGTTTCTTGGGCTCAAAGCCTCTCCGCCATGACCTCATGCCCGCTCCCTGTTTGATTGACACATAGCGGGAACCCATGTGGAAATCCTCATGTGCACTAAATGGTTATTACAGCGCACGCATGGTGAGTTATTCCGTAACTCTTCAGGTGCATGCACAGGCTTTTCACATAGGTCACTAGTGTGTGTCAATCAAACAGAGAGCTGGTGTGAAGTCACAGCTAAGAGGCTTTGTACAACCCTTGGCCAAGCCCTTTGACACTATGGGACTGCATAAAGAGTCAAGATAATAAATGATGCAAGTCATGTAAAAAAAATATGATGCAATCTCTACATCTTTCTATGATCCTAAACACGTCTCTGACTCGCCTTCTTCAACAAAACCAAAGTCATCTTTAGATTAGAACTTAATCAGTCGAGTCAAATGCTTGTTCCAACCACTGCTACCAGTGCTATCCAATGGTTTTCATAAATGACGAGAATGGGAAATCAGAACCATTTGATGCTGGGTTAAAAGGATTATCCCAACTCACAAGTCATCCCCTATCCACAGGATAACTATCTGATCATGTGGGGAACAAGAAAGTTTGGGACGTAAGTCTGCTTTCAGAATGGAGCATGGGTGCCACCATCCCATTCATATTCTTTGGGAGACAAAGCTAAATATTGTACTTGTATATCCAACAGATCCATGGAACAAATGGAGCAGCATGCATGCAAAACCTGTTTCTCCATACTTATGGAAAACTCGGTCCACATTAGTGAGATCACAGAGGGCCCAGGGCTCAGAAATCCCACCATAGGAAATCCTGTGGATAGGGAATAACTTTGTGAGTTGGGAAAACCTCTTTAAAGGGGTACTCCACCACTAGACATCTTATCCCCTATCCAAAGGATGTCCCTGCTGCACCCGGCGTTTGTTTAGAGCAGCACCGGAGTGTCAGAAGCTTGTGATGTCACGGCCACACCCTGCTCATGACATCATGGACATGCCCCCTCAATGCAAGTCTATGGGAGGGGTGTGACGACCGTTACACCCCCACCCAAAGACTTGCATTGAGGGGCATGACTATGACGTCACGAGTCTCCGTCCTACATCACCAGTCATCCGGCACAGAGCAAACTGCTCCGGATGTCTGGGGCGCCGCAGCAGAGATTGTGGGGGTCCCTTATTTTAATCAATTATTTTAATCAATTCATGAGATTTTAGGCAATTTCTGCTCTGTACTTTTGGCCCTCAAAATTCACAACCGGACATTGACCTGTTTCAACTTAGACTCCATTCTTTCTGCCCAATAGTTTTCATGATACAACTCCTGGTAACCCAGATAGCCTGACACAAGATTGATGCAGTTTTCCTAAATTTTTACTTCTCCACCCAAACAAAACTAAATTAATGTCTTGTTTGATATGTTCCTTACATTTTTTTCATTTTTTTTTCTTTTGCACGTTTCTACCTTTCTATCCAATAATGGATTTCATGAATAATGTATCACTGGGAAACCTGAATCATTAGGTGGTGGATTAAAGGTGTTTGACAGCAATAAAATGTCCGAGATTAGCTTTTATAAAGGTTAATATATGTATAATGGGTATAGATCAACATTCAGTTGATATAATAAACCTATTTCGGATATGACCCATTCAATAACAGCAGGTCACATCAGCAACATGTGATGGATTAACATTATGTTTGCACTAATTACCATAGTGAGATAGTTATGGATGTGATCACAATATTCATGATCACATTTGCCATCATTGTAAGACATCTAGAGCAGTACCACTCAGCATACTGCTACCACTACTGTAGTATTCTAAAATGAGTGAATCCTTGTCACGGCGGTGCTACTACATCTAGAAATTGTATTTCACCAAGCTGTGATTAAAAACGGACTTTACTGGTGGTATTCCAGTTTCAAGTAATAGCTTGCCATTGGGGAATATACGTTTTTATTCTGTATTTATAAACAGATCTTTAATACATTGTTATTGAGTCACATTCTTCTGAACAAAAATACAGTCTGTGTAGATGTGAAGAATAGCACATGAATAAATAAATTAATTAATTATTTAAACAACCAAATAAATAAATAGATAGATAGAAACATAAATAAATAAATAAATAAATAAACATAGATTGAACCAATCAACATCTAACCAATTATACTGAGCCCTAAAATTATTTTATTGCAACACAATAGGATTGCGCCAAGTTTAAAGAGATTGTTTCATAGAAGAGTTCCCCTCTAAAGAATTGGTACTGCCAGGGAAACCCTGGGATATAAAAAAAAAATAAAAAATCCTTTGCATGCTGCCAAAAAAAAAATGGATGTCCACTGAGTGAATGCGGGCTGTCCTCCAGAGCGGATAGGACAGTTGAAAGGGGTTGTCTACAACAGTCAGTAAAGTGGTTCTACATTTTTTTATGAGTCAAAGTGATTCTATGACTATGAGAATCTATAGGGCTTCTCCAGTTTCATAACTGAAAGGAGTTCCGCGTTTTTAGAACTTAAATGGGTTATCCAGGAAAACATTTTTTTTTATATATCATCTGGCTCCAGAAAGTTAAACAGATTTGTAAATTACTTCTATAAAAAGATCTTAATCCTTTCAGTACTTATCAGCTGCTGAAGTTGAGTTGTTCTTTTCTGTCTAAGTCCTCTCTGATGACACCTGTGTCGGGAACTGTCCAGTGTAGAAGCAAATCCCCAGAGCGAACCTCTTCTAAACTGGGCTGTTCCAGAGAGAAGCAAAGATGTCAGCAGAGAGCACTTTTGCCAGAGAGAAAACAACAACTCAACTCAAGTAATTTACAAATCTGTTTAACTTTCTGGAGCCAGTTGATATGAATAAAAAAAGTTTTATTCTGGAATACCCCTTTAAAATAGTCTATTAGGCTACTTTCACACTGCCGTTGTGCTCCACTTTAAACGTCCGTTAGGCTTTTTTTTTTAATGGCCATTTTTGGTACGATGCACAACAGGTAATAACAATGGATCCCATTTACTATAGTGGGGTCCTTTGGTTACCGTTATTTTGTAGCGGGACTAGTGGTCAGACCCTCCTTGATCTGAAACTTATTCCCTATCCTTGGGATAGGGGATAACTTTTTCAGCACTGGACTACTCCTTTAAGGTCTTTCTTTACACTGGCATTAGCACTGGCATCTCCTGTATGGGGCCCCGGCAGCCCGCAGGAAGGGACGTGGCAGCTCCCCGGCTCTGCCATAGAGTTGTATTGAGGTGGCGTGTCAGCAGCCACTTCATGAGGTGGTCAACACAACTCCTTCCTGCGGACTGCTGTGGCCCCGTACGGGAGATCGTGGGGGGGTGCCCGGCATCATTTGGACCCTCCGCGATTTGTAGCTTATCCCCTAGAGCACTAGACTACTCTTTTAAAAGGGTTTTCTGGCTTTAGAACCAAAAGTGCTTCTGTAGTCCAAGAACTTAGATCATTGTAACATCTTTGCCGTGGGCTCTATAGCAGATACAGTCACCTTTCTGAGATCAGCTGAGCCTCATTATAAGTCACTGGGGTTAGTTAGGCTCCAAAGGTGTCTGCTGTGTGGCTGTTCACTTTTGAAACTTTAATCCCCTTTTCTTATGCTTGGGCCAAACTTTTGTATATTTCTCTCCAATACCTACATTAGATTGACATGAATCTATGGGCAGGTTTGGTCACTAGCAGGGGATTCTAGTTCTTTCCTGCTGTAATCTTCTGACCTGACAAAGTTTCCCACTCTGTTTCCACAGCACCCATCTCCAGCTCAAGACCCAGTGCCATAGATTCCCAATACACTGGGTCTCACGCTTGAGATGGGAGCTGAGGAGATGGGGTGGGAAGCTTTTTCCCCTATCGTATAGTTCAATCTTTCCAAACCAGTGTGTCTCTAGTTGTTGCAAAACAACAACTCCCAACATGCTGTCCAGGAATGCAGGAAGTTTTAGTTTTGCAACAGCTGGAGGCACACTGGTTGGGAGACACTGGTAAAGATATATACAACGAGGGGCGAGGAGAATGGCCCCACATTCAGACATTTTGGTGCAGATTTTGAAATTAATGTAATTTTGAAATAACAATCGTGCAGGGTTTTGTATTCAGATTTTATCATTTAAAATAAAAAGTATTCTTAAAAAGGGTAATCCTAGGAACTGAACTTTTTAAGCACTTATCCCTAATACACTGGATAAGGAAAACATGTCTGATCGCTGGTGGTCTGACCGCTTGGACCCCTGTGATCTTCTGTACGTGACCACAGCTACCTTCATGTCCTCCAAGCAGAACAACCTCCACCTTCCTGGATGAATGCAAGTATTGGCCCACTCAGCCAATCACTGGCCACTGCGCCAACTGGTGATTGGCTGAACCAGTTGTCACATGGATTCATTCAAGAGGGTGAGGGCTGGGGGGTACTGAGGACACGTAAGTAGAGGGGTCCAATACAAGAGATTGCAGGGTCCCAGCAGTCAGACCTCCCCTGCAATCAGTGTCTATTAAAGGGGTATTCCGGGAAAAACATTGTATCCCCTATCAAAAGGATCAGATGTCTGATCGCGGGGGGGCCAGCTGCTGGGACCCCCTGCTATCTCCCTGCAGCAGCCCGCATTCTATGCATAGCTGCTTCTGCAACTTTGGAAACCGCCGGGCTTCCAAGACGGGGACATTACGTCACGCCACGCCCCCTCCATTCATGTCTATGGGAGGGGGCATTGCTGCCATTACGCCCCCTCCCATAGAAATGAATGGAGGGGGAGTGGCATGACGTCACATCCCCGCCGCGGAAGCCCGGCGGTTTCCGAAACTGCAGACGCAGCTACGCATAGAATGTGGGCTGCTGCAGGGAGATAGCAGGGGGTCCCAGGAGCAGGCCCCCCGTGATCAGACATCTTATCCCCTATCCTTTCGATAGGGGATAAGATGTTTTCGCCCGGAATACCCCTTTAAGTTCAGTTCCGGGGACTACCCCTTTAAATGTATAATAGATGTTGTTTTGTCATGTGAACATGCCTGTTTGCCATACAAATTATTATTTTTTTTAAATAAAAATGAACCTGATTAAAGGATAAGAATAAATAACATAAAGTTACATAACATACACTAACAGCAGCCTATATGGTTTGGCACACCTTCCTCATACATCTTCCTAATGTCATAAGAACAGTTTATATGTTTTATTGGTGTTTTGAAGACCATTATCCTTTTTTGTAAATCAAATACATTTTTATTAAATATTGAAAAATAAACAATAAATAACAAGTAACATTACATGTAGTAGCAACAACCTACATGATTTTGCTCTCCTTCCTTTCAGAATAGAATAGAATAACATTGCATATATTTTATTGCTGTTTGCAGGTTACTATCCTCTTTTTTTTTCAGTTACATTTTTATTTAAAGGGGTTATCCAGGAAAAAAAATAAAAAATAAAATATATATATATATATATATATATATATATATATATATATATATATATATATATATATATATATATATATATATATATATATATCAACTGGCTCCAGAAAGTTAAACAGATTTGTAAATTACTTCTATTAAAAAATATTAACCCTTTCAGTACTTATGAGCTTCTGAAGTTAAGGTTGCTCTTTTCTGTCTAAGTGCTCTCTGATGACACCTGTCTCGGGAAACTCCCAGTTTAGAAGCAAATTCCCATAGCAAACCTCTTCTAAACTGGGCGTTTCCCGAGACACGTGTCATCAGAGAGCACTTAGACGTTGCCTATGTTTTATTGTTATTTAGCAGATTATTATCCCCTTTTCAATCAGATACATTTTTATTTATTCAACATTGAAATATAAACAATAAATAACATGTAACAGAATGCATAGCACCAACCTATATTGTATCGTTCTCCTTCCCTTATACAATATACTACAAAGAGGTAAACTACAAAGAGGTAAACTACAAAGAGGTAAATGCAAGATAATAAAAATGAGACAGAATAAAATGGAAACTCTAACAGTGTTTCCCAACCGGTGTGCCTCCAGCTGTTGCAAAACGACAACTCCCAGCATGCCCAGACAGCCAACGGCTGTCTGGGCATGCTGAGAGCTGTCGTTTTGCAACAGCTGGAGGCACGCTAGCAATATATGAACTGCTATTATAGAATTGTTCACGGAGCGTCAAACACACCACTTACTCCCATCATCCCTGCTCTGTGATCTTAAACCTCTTACACAATGCCCAGGATTCTATTCTCGGTATTTGTGACTTTTTTTGTGAAACGGCAGAAATAGTCAAGCACAGCGCACGTTGTAGTCTTCAACTCTGCGTCCCTTTTTTTTTTTTTTTCAGAGCGACCAATGAGACTGTGCCTTACATCTGGATCTCTCCCTGACAGGGAAATAGTCCTACAAGGGGGGAAGGCTGTGCTTCTACCTTTCTGCTGGCAGGGCTGCGGGGCTGGTGCATGCTCTGTGAGCCTGACTAGAGAAAGAGGAGGGGGGTGGAGTAGAGAGAAGAGAAGCAGGAGGGGGGCTACATCGCTAGGTTGTCTCCAAGCTATGCTGCTGCCAGTAGCAGGTTGCCAAGCAGTTATCATTGCTTCTGTGATGCAGAGGCTGTTGCTAATTGTAAAGAGCCTCGCATCTCAGAATCTCCCTTGACTTGTATTATTTTTGTGATATTTGGGGTGATTTTTTTTTTTGTTTTGTTTTTTTTGAGGTTTTTTAGTTTTTTTTCCCTGCATGGGTCTCCTTGTTTTTTATTATGCATTGAAAGCGACTGCTGATTGTTGTGATGGAATAGTAACCGGTACTCATTGGCTTTGGGGCATTTAAGGCAGACGGTAACATCACCTAAGACTACTGCGGTGTGGTACAAGTGGGGGTGATATCATGACCACAGCTAAAGAACAGAATGCTTCAGGGAAAACGCAGCATCAGCAAGAGCAGGTAATACCGCTTGTGATCTTTTTTTTATTACGTGTTTCGAGGTGGGGGTGGGTAGGAAGGACATGCCATGCACCGGGATAACGCTAGCATATCACCTGAGTCGCTATCGTAGCATGAGGACTGCCTTAAGCTCTTGCCCCGGAGCTCCGCAGTTTGGAAGAGTTTGCTATTTTTAAACAGATTGCATCTTTTTTCATCAATTATGCATGGCTCCAGAATAGCAGGCACTGATAATTAAAGTGTCTCGTGTTTCTTTATATACATTCGTCAAGGGGGGAGGTAGGGAGGGGGGAAAGAGTCACCGGTTGGGCTTTTTTTCAGAAGTTGCTGAATAGCTTTCTTAACTAGTGCTGGTTGAATTTAAAGCTGCAACGTCAAGGGGGGGGGGGGGGGAGGAAACCGGGGGGGGGGGGGGGGGTCCTGGGTGTGCAAAACACATGCAAACACTAGATGAAGAGGAGATATCTTGGTCTTGGATGGTTGGCACCTGGCGCTCTTCCTTTACCGGAGATGCCGCCCCTGTAAACTTTTGCAGCTGCAAACCATGACTGGAGACGCACATACTGTAGATAGTCACATCTTCTCCTCCACATGAGGGTCAACCAGGCTGCAAAAGATTTGAGGCAGCCAAACAGTTAGGGGAATCAGCAATTTCCTCGGCTGATTTTCTCCAGGGGTGGAAGAGAGGGGGGTTGGTCGGCGGGGACATAAACATTTCCCTAAAGAACAAAGATTCTCTTATTTCGCGATGGTATAAATAATTGCCCGTTGTGATCGATGGTTGGTAGGAATCTAAGTCGGATGAGGATATTCCTTAGGTCATGGATTTCTTCTTGGTCCGGGTTTCTTGATACTTGATATGAAGGAATCGATCGTCAGCAAGACAAGTGTATAAGGATGTTTGCATTGATGGGATTATTTTGGAAAGATGGAAAAGGTCATTATGCGTTCGAATATCCTGTTCTGCTTCCAAAAAGTATAGATCGGCGCAGATGTAGCAGAGCTGAGACGGTCGTCTAGGTGGTTTCCCGGGAATGGCAAGTTAATCTCCAAAGTTGCTTAGAAAGAGACAACAAATTGAGCTCTGCTACATCTGGTTGAATTAGATCAGTGATTCCCTACCAGAATGCCTCTAGCTGTTGCAAATCTACAACTTCCAGCATGCCAGGACAGTCAATGGCTGTTCGGGCATGCTGCAAGTTGTAGTTTTGCAATAGCTGGTTTGAAAAACTGCATTAGATATTGGGTTTACTTAAATTTTTCATCAGTTTATGGCAATAAAAGGTTCATTGTTAAAATGGGATGCTGAAAGAAAGAACGCGATCAATACCGCGATAATGGACTTCCTTGGCACTTTCTTAGGATTGCCAGGTTGCACTTGTACCCACGACGTGTGGGTATCTGAAATTTGCATTACAATATGAATTAGTAAATTGTATATGGAGGCTATGTACGGGGTATAAAGCCGAGCAACATCAAAAAGCTTTTCTCTCGCAACACTTGGGAGCCTGACTTAAGTGAATGTTACAGTATTCCACTGTGTTTCTTCTGTTAAACACAATGTAGACATACCTATTAAATCTATTTTAGGATGGCATTCATTGTTCATAATCCAGGGGGTTATGCCAGAAAAATGTACTCACTCAACTGCATTAACTTGTCATATGAAATAGTTCTTCTTAAAGGTGAAATGACTTTGGGAAGAAGTTTAAAACTGCAGGACAGTCGTTGCGTCCGAGTTTCGAGGCAGCTGCCTTGGTCACTTATTGTCAGTGTCCAGTTATACAGTATCATTCTACAGCTTGAGGGTTGTAAGCTTAACCAGATTTGCATGTGTCTGACTATCTTCTGGCTATTTTGGTCAATGGATGTTAATACAAGATGGCAGGCTTTTAAAGGGACAGTGCAACATTATTTTGTGTTACTTTTTACTAATATATGATCATCATTTCAGACTTTTGATATGTTTAATGGAGGGAAGAGGGGTACATTTTGATAGGATTCTTAAAGACAGAATAACCGAAACTACAAGGCATAAACATAATGTACAGTATTTAATAGTGTGCCCTGAGTTGCTGATTTTGGGGACAACTGTTGAAGAATGAAGGGGTTGACCGTAAGGGTATGTTCACACTACAGAATCTCATTCCGCCATGTAAAACTTTGCATTGGTGTGAATGGGTCCTCCTGTTCACACCGTGGATTTACAGCAGCGGAGAACTCCGCCACTGAAATTGTGAAATTGATCCACTAAAAGAATGAATATGTTCAACAGCGCAGGGTCGTGCGGTCTTATCGCCATATATATATATATATATATATATATATATATATATATATATATATATATGTATATACATACACCTACATTACTTACCATAAACTATATGGAAGGAAGAAAACGTTCTTTCCCAATCTGTCCCAGCCATAGTGACCCCATTGTCCCATTACTCTATGGCCTAGATTTATCACAGAATGTCTACGGTAGAGCTATTTTCCCATTTTTATTTGGGTGGTGGGTTAAACTAGCGTTCATCTTATTTATCAAGAAGTTGCAGAAGGATGATGAATTTTGCGCAGCTCTGCTGTGGCGGGAAAAGCTCTACCACATACACTTTTTCTAGACACTTGTGAGGGAGGGAGGTAGACACTTTCCCGGGTCCTGAATTTGGCAGGTTAGATGTTTTTACTTACTTTCACAGAGCTGCTGGGACATTTTTACTTGCATTTTAGACGTTACAATCAAATGTGAGGGTTAAGGGGTTAAAGCGTGGCATCACCGTGATCGGTGATGTCTGGCATTAAAGATGGGTCCTAATGGCAGATAACTCCTGAGCGCATGTCATAGAAGGGGAGTGGGACGCTGTTGTCCACAAGAGGTTAAAGGTTGAATTGCAGAAGGTAGAAGTGATTCTCACGCCTACTGGCAGGTGGTGTAGCATTGCGCCTAAAAAAAGTACAAAATAGCGACTTTTGACAAAAGTCACAAATGATAAATACGTGACCACTGCATGGTCAAAAAGAAATAGTTCTATGGGTAGACGAAAAGAGTGAAACTGTTTTTATCAAAAGACTCATAAAAGTCGCTAAATATACTGCTTGCGTCTGAACTGCGCCAAAACATAGAGAAAAAAAAAGCAAAGATAAATCTCCCCTATGAGATTTATCAAAACCTGTCCAGAGGAAAAGCTGCTGAGTTGCCTATAGCAACCAATCAGATCACTTATTTTATTTTCAGAGGCCTTTTCAAAAATGAAAGAAGTGATCTGATTGGTTGCTATGGGCAACTCAGCAACTTTTCCTCTGGACCGGTTTTGATAAATCCCCCCCCCTCCCCATATATTATCTTAAGGAACCAATCCAGGTCTTGAATTCTTATATCATGTTGTCCTGGAGAAAACAGCTGATCCAGCATTGTGCCTTTATTTAGTCTTTTAAATACAGAAATTAACGCGTTTTGAGTAGATCCCCGCCCTTTTCACAGAGGTCTGTCAGAAAGATTGGAGAACCACTCGAAACACATCCAGATGCCTGTAGGTATGTGCACTTTGGTGTGAATTTAAAACACGAAATACAGTGACCCCTCGACCTACGATGGCCCCGACATACGATAATTTCAGCATACAATCACTCTCAGAGGCCATTGCATGTTGAAGGCAGCATCAACATACGATGCTTTTGTATGTCGGGGGCCATCGCATAAACGGCTATCCAGCAGCGCAGACTGCTTCAGCTGCCACTGGATACCCGTTTATGGTGCCCTGTGTGGTCCGCTGATGATCACTTACCTGTCCTCGGGGCTCCGGCACGTCCTCTTCGGGATCCTCTGCATCGTCGGCGTTCTCCATCATCGTCATCACGTCGCTGTGCACGCTGTCCTGTCATCCAATAGGAGCGGCGTGCGTAGCGACGTGATGACGGCGACGGAGAGCGCGGATGCCGGGGGAAGCAGAGGCCTTGCGACGGGGACAGGTGAGTACAACTTCCTATACCAGTGTTCTTCAACCTGCGGACCTCCAGATGTTGCAAAACTACAACTCCCGGCATGCTGGGTGTTGTAGTTTTGCAACATCTGGAGGTCCACAGGTTGTAGACCACTGTCCTATCCTTTACATTGCACGGATCCCTCAACATGCAATGGTTTCAACAAACGATGGTCCATTTGGAACGGATTACCATCGTATGTTGAGGGACCCCTGTAAATGCTGTGGTTTTATCCCAATGCTGGATCACCTGCTTGCTTCAGTCTATGTCCTGAATATATCCAAGCACAGGGAACATCAAGGACGTGAGCTGGTTCTCTGTTATTTTGTATATGTCCTGGAAAAACCCTTTAACTACATGTAGTTACTGACCGGACTACAAATGAATGTAAACTCTACCTAAATCTCTAGGATCAATATCCTTCTGCTGCTGCACCCTGGTACAGGGCTGCGGCATCCAATAGATTTTGTTTTCAACATCAATAATGATGTCGTCACTCTTTCCAATAGGAATTTATAAAAGGAGAACAGAAAATGGATTAATATTTGGTACATTAGGCCTCAGATCTCATAGGTTGTACAGTGACCCCTCGACCTACGATGGCCCCGACATACGATCATTTCAACATGCGATCACTCTCAGAGGCCGTCACATGTTGAAGGCAGCATCAACATAAGATGCTTTTGTATGTCGGGGCCAACGCATAAACGGCTATCCGGCAGCGCAGACTGCTTCAGCTGCCATTGGATAGCCGTTTACGGTGCCCTGTGTGGTCCGCTGACGATCACTTACCTGTCCTCGGGGCTCCGGCCCATCCTCTTCGGGATCCCCTGCATCGTCGGCGCTCTCCATCGTCGGCATCACGTCGCTGTGCACGCTGTCCCGTCATCCAATAGGAGCGGCGTGCGTAGCGACGTGATGGCGGTGACGGAGAGCGAGGATGCCGGGAAGCAGAGGCCTTGCCGGAGCGTCGGGGACACCTCGGGGACACGGCGACAGTGATGGATGGCGGCATCCAGGGCAGCGGTGACGGTCCGGAGCGGCGGGGACAGGTGAGTACAACTTCCTCTAACAGTGGTCTACAACCTGCGGACCTCCAGATGTTGCAAAACTACAACTCCCAACATGCTGGGTGCTGTAGTTTTGAAACATCTGGAGGTCCGCAGGTTGTAGACCACTGTCCTATACTTTACATTGCACGGATCCCTCAACATGCGATGGTTTCAACAAACGATGGTCTGTTTGGAACGGATTACCATCGTATGTTGAGGGACCGCTGTATAAGTTACACGTTCACGTTTTTATTCTTCCTGACTATACCATAGCTGTAGCATGTGCGAGTATTGTGGCGGCCATAGCTCCTCCAGACTGGACTCCATTGTGGGATTAGGTGAATAATAGGATGTTCCATAGGATTTTCATATTTTATGACGTGGAAGCTTTTTTGTAGCATTTATCCTTTGATATAGTCTTCAGAGCCTCAGTGAATGGATTTTCATTCAGGTGTTCGATCTGAGTCCTTGGGGAGAATATTGCCCCACTATTCAATACTATTGACAGCTGCTGTATGAAGCCCTTTCTTTCACATTTTATCGTGAGTCATAAAGATACAGTCATTTAACAACATTACAGTATTTTCAAACACTCCGAACATTTAGCAATCATTAGATTTGCCATAATTATGGTATAATCCATTACATTTTGTGTCAATATTACTAACGTAACAGAGCAAAGATCACTACTCCAGTACTTACTTCTAGTTGCATCAAATTCAACCTATATGCCTATTGTAATCCTACTGTGCTGATCCAGAGGAAGGCAAAAAAAAATAATCTGATCACAATTGCCCTATACCAGGGAAAAATTCCTTCCTGACTCCAACATGACAATCAGAATAAATCACTGAATCCTTTATCCAGACCAGATTTTGTGTGAAAGATTTCCAGTCCACCACACATTATGCATGGGGGCCATTTTCTGTGAGAAGACCACCCTCATAATCATGGTTCCAGGGTGGCCTTAGTATTAAAGGGGTATTCCAGGAAAAAAACTTTTATATATTTATATATATATATATATATATATATATATATATATATATATATATATATATATATATATATACATATCAACTGGCTCCAGAAAGTTAAACAGATTTGTAAATTACTTCTATTAAAAAATCTTAATCCTTTTAGTACTTATGAGCTTCTGAAGTTAAGGTTGTTCTTTTCTGTCTAAGTAATCTCTGATGACACGTGTCTCGGGAACCGCCCAGTTTAGAAGAGGTTTGCTATGGGGATTTGCTTCTAAACTGGGTGTTTCCTGAGACACGTGTCATCAGAGAGCACTTAGACGAAAAAGAACAACCTTAACTTCAGAAGCTCATAAGTACTGAAATTATTAAGATTTTTTAATAGAAGTAATTGACAAATCTGTTTAACTTTCTGGAGCCAGTTGATATATATAAAAAAAAGTTTTTTCCTGGAATACCCCTTTAACATATCATAAAGACATACCATATGACTACTATGGAGGAGAAGAAGGTCCGGTTCTGGTTGGTTTCATCCCAACTTTAATGTTAGGAAATTAGAGTAGAAAATGGGTCCAATATTCAGAGGGCACCAGCTGCCACCAATAAATAAGACTGGGCTCGGAACCAACTATTTGCAAACTTAAAGGGGTTTTCTGGCTTTTTACATCTTATCCCCTATCCAAAGTCACGCCGTCATGACATGAATTGAGGGGCTAGGGGGTGTGGCCGTGATTTCGCGGGTGCTGCAATGAGATTGTGGGGGTCCCCAGCGGAGGGACCTCTGTGATCATACATCATATCCCCTATTCTTTGGATAGGGAATAAGATGTATAAAGCCGGAATACCCCTTTAAGATGCAGAAATTAGAGAACTAAAAAAAGGAGTTGATACAAAAACCTAAGGCTTTTACATGACCCCAGACTGACCTTTCTTGACCTATGTGCCCTTTCATTACTACTAGAGATGAGCGAACTTACAGTAAATTCGATTCGTCACGAACTTCTCGGCTCGGCAGTTGATGACTTTTCCTGCATAAATTAATAAATTAATTCAGCTTTCAGGTGCTCCGGTGGGCTGGAAAAGGTGGATACAGTCCTAGGAGACTCTTTCCTAGGACTGTATCCAGCCCACAGGAGCACCTGAAAGCTGAACTAATTTATGCAGGAAAAGTCATCAACTGCCGAGCTGAGAAGTTTGTGACGAATCAAATTTACTGTAAGTTCGCTCATCTCTAGTTACTACCCATACAAATATAAACATAAAAAAAACTATAAATACAGTCAATTCCTCGATGGTTATGCTCAATTAGATTAGCACCCTTTCACTTCTATCCCTAGGACTGTGTGTTAGCTTCCTCCGGGGATGAGTTATTAGAGGGAATGTATACTTGTTTGAGCAGGAGCCTAGTGGAGCGTCCTGTGATATATAAAGTAACTGTATACACTGAGTTGACTAATGTGTATAATGGAAAGGAATGTTGTTTTAGTTAACTCCTCTTAATATACAGGATATAAATAAACCAGACACCAACCTGTGACTGAAGACTTCCATTACAACTGTGTCTACTACTTTTCTTTACTTATAATATAGATATGACATTTTTACCAGATATGAGAAGAAATAGTTTTCAGCCATGATAGCAGAAAAGATTTCCTAAGTGATTTGTTTGGGGTCATTAAATGGATTTTTAACTACAGTTGTTTCTAGATGTACAGCCAGAGTAAACCACTCAGTCTCAAACACATTCATCTTCTATGAGTAAACCCAAACCTGCATAGTAGTTAGAAAGATTATGTAGACGTGAGCTCTTTTCTAAACAGATGTGCCCGCAAGTAGACCTTGTTTTACTGTTCATGCCTTTGATGGTGAACATCGAATAAACACCCACAGTGCAGGGAGAAAAAGTTAGTGAACCTCTGTATTAATTATATCACACAATAGAGAGAAAGAAACGGAAGGAGAGCAACTCTGTATATGGGTGGTACCAGGATAAGGAGTCTGCGGCAGTTGTCAGGGTCCAGTTACTCCGTAATACCTGCGGGGTGCATGCGACTAGGTAAAGTATCAAAATGTAACAATAAAAGAATGTAGCATTCACTCACCGCAACAACGGCATCAATGTTCCCGGCTAGAGGGGATTGCGGGTCAGCGTCTTCAGAACTTCAGGAGCGCTGAGAGGGTACAACCGGTTTGTTTCACGCGCTGTTGCGCGCTTCGTCCGGCCTGTCCATGGACAGGCCGGACGAAGCGCGCAACAGCGGGTGAAACAAACCGGTTGTAGCCTCTGAGCGCTCCTGAAGACGCCGACCCGCGATCCCCTCTAGCCGGGAACATTGATGCCGTTGTTGCGGTGAGTGATTGCTACATTCTTTTATTGTTACACTCGGTATTAACTAATTCACTTAGAGCTAATTGTCAAAAGGAGTTAGAACAAGGGGGTAGTCATACTGCTAAAATTACTGAAGGACCTCTTCCAAGTTAGTCTTGTAGGAGGAAAAATTTGCCAGAAACTATGTGGACAGTCATAGCTTGTATAGTTGTGGTGTCATACTGTTTATAGTAAATGGGAGTTGTGTAAAATGCTGCTTGGTGGTCTCAGCATTCAGACCACCTCTGACTGCCACCACCAGGCCAGAGGGGGCTGGGGGCCCTTCTTCTCAGGATAATTGCAGGTCCCAGTGGGGGACACATGCATCTCTTAGACACTTGTGGCAAATAGTATCCTTTTTCATAACTTTGCATTGTGCCATTCCTCAACTTATTCCAATATTTATGACTAAATTGACCACTGGGTGTTACAATTCCTTTTGTCAAATGAGTTTATTCCTACGTGGTCTAGCACTGTCAGCATTGATTAAATAATGAGAGTGTGTATGGTCTGGTCAAATTTGATGACATCACTCAAGATGAGTGTCTAGAGCTTGTAGAAAATATCCAACCATGTCTCTTGAGACAATCGAAGAGGTCCTGTCATCATAGGAGAGAAAGATACTATGGGGAGCTGTCTGAGAGAAAACCACACTGAAAATGAAAGAACTGCACAACTTCCTGTCAGTGGATAAGCATGCAAAATTACCATGAAGCCAGTGCAATTTGTGAGAACATTATATTAGTAAGTTACCGTATATACTCGAGTATAAGCCAACCCGAATATAAGCCGAGGCCCCTAATTTCTCCCCAAAAACCCAGGAAAAATTATTGACTCGACTATAAGCCTAGGGTGGGAAATACATCATCCCCCCATGTCATCATCCAGACCCCCGTCATTAACACCCCCGTCATCATCACCCTGTCATCACCCAGACCCCCGTCATAATCACCCTGTCATCATCCCCCCCACTTCATCATCACCGCCTGTCAATCCCTTCAATCAGTGGTCTTCAACCTGCCATCGGCTGTCCGGGCATGCTGGGAGTTGCAGTTTTGAAACATCTGGAGGTCCACAGGTTGAAGACCACTGCGGCCTTCGTCATCATCCAGACCCCCCCCCCCCCCCCTTTAGTTTTCTACTCACCTCCCCTCGGTGGGAAGGAAGGGGGAGCTAGTCCGGGCCATCTATGCTGCAGTGACTGTCCGGTGGGGAGTCGTTCCAGGCTGTCCATCTTCACCGGGAGGCCCTCTTCTCCGCTCCGGGCCCGGACTAGTGACGTTGCCTTGACGATGACGCACAGGGACGTTCATGCGCAGGGATGTCCCTGTGCGCCGTCGTCAAGGCAACGTCACTAGTCCGGGGCCGTTCCCGGAGCGGAGAAGAGGGCCTCCCGGTGAAGATGGACAGCCCGGAACGACTAACCCTCCCCACCGGATGGTCCCTGCAGCATAGATGGCCCGGACCAGCTCACCCTTCCTTCCCACCGAGGGGAGGTGAGTATAAAACAAAAGGGGTTGTCTGAATGATGATGAAGGCTGCAGTGGTCTTCAACCTGCGGTCCTCCAGATGTTTCAAAACTACAACTCCCAGCATGCCCGGACAGCTGATGGCCTGCTGGGAGTTGTAGTTTTGCAACATCTGGAGGTCTGCAGGTTGAAGACCACTGAAAGGGATTGAGAGGCGGAGAGTTCACTCGAGTATAAGCTGAGGGGGGGGGGGGCGTTTTCAGCATGAAAAATCGTGCTGAAAAACTCGGCTTATACTTGAGTATATACGGTATATATCTTGGGGGACAGTCTTATTTAAATACAATTTTCTGATATTGGAATACCCCTTTAAAGGGATCCTCTGTTAGCTGTTTTTGTGGGGGAAATATAAGCATTATACAGTGTTAATTCAAAATAAGGAGTTGTCTGTGTAATATTGAACAGGACAGGTAACTGCTCTACACTGTGGACAAGTCATGTGTATCCTGAACAGAGGACTCCCCCGCCCCCTCTCTTAGTTCCCCAATAGAGTATAGGGAACTGGGCTTTCTAGTCCGGGTATTGTTGTTATTAGATAGCATCCTGGCTTTAACTATATCTAACAATGGAGGACTTGCAATCGCCTGTTATCGACAATAAGTGAGCCATACAAAGCTCTGTCTTGCATTTTAAACTTTCCGAGTAATTTCTGCAATCCCTCAAATCGTCATCTTCTTGGACAACAGTCTTTTACTCGTGAAGATAACTGAAAACTATTGACAGCTCCTAATAGCCGTTGCTTCAGCGTACTGTTTCAATAGAGGAAAATCTATTTTAGTACAGATGTACATTATTCAGTCCACAAAGTATCTGGAAATAATCCAGGCGAGGGAAATTACATGTATTTCTTATGTATGAATGCAGCTCAAGTAAAACTATTGTGGAGTGAAAAGAAAAATCTTTTTCATACATTTTTACCTTTTGACTTGTCAATGTGTGATGATTTGACAGCTATCGATGCTCGTCATTCACTGTTATACTCAGCAGAGAAATCATGCGGAAAGAAAAAATCGTAAAAAAATGTGGTTCTACAAACTCATGGGAGAATAAATAAAAATATATTATCTGATTTAATATGATGCAGTGGGATATAGCAGAGCTACATGGATCAGTTCCTCTCTGGGGCTCCATTGTTTGTGTGATAGTTTACTAAGCAATGACAACACATGAAGTTTACGTGGTCTCCCATGGAGGACCGTGGATGACATACTGCATTAGGATTTAGGACAATCCGCCCCTAAAGAAAAAGCTCTCTAACATCTCGCATATGAGCTTTTCTATGTCTTACACACTAATATTGTGCTACATGTAGAATTTCAGGAAACAAAAGTAAACTCTTCACAATGATGTCGCTTTATCATTATTTACTAATAAAATGTGGTCAGATTGATATCTAAGTCATTATAATAAACAATCTGACTAAAGTAATGACACAAATAGTTGTACTGTTCATGTTTTTATTTAGAACATTGAGTAAACATCCATAGTGCAAAGAGAAGTAAGTGACCTTATATATTAAGGGAGAACTCCAGCCACGATGAACTTATTCTCTATCCACAGGATAATGGAAAATAACTGATCAAGAGGGTCCCCCCCACCCTGTGGATAGGGGATAAGTTATTTGTGTCCGGAGTTCCCTTTTAAAAGGGTTATCCAGGAATCGAAAAACAGATCTAATTTATTTCAAAGACCGTTCCCTGTCTGTCTCCAGGTTGTGTGTGGTATTACAACTTGGCTCCATTCACTTCAATAGAACTAAGCTGCAGAACCACACCCACCCTGGAGACAGACAAAGAACCGTCTTTGAAAGAAATAATCCCTGATTTTCGATTTCTGGATAACCCCTCTGGTGGAAAACTTTTTTTTATTTTATTTTTTTATCAACTGTTGCCAGAAAGTTAAACAGATTCGTAAATTACTTCTATAAAAAAAAATCTTAATCCTTCCAGTACTTATTAGCTTCTAAATACAACAGAGGAAATTCTTTTCTTTTTGGAACACAGAGCTCTCTGCTGAATCACGAGCACAGTCCTCTCTGCTGACATCTCTGTCCATTTTAGGAACTGTCCAGAGCAACATATGTTTGCTATGGGGATTATCTCCTACTCTGGACAGTTCTTAAAATGGACAGAGATGTCAGCAGAGAGCACTGTGCTCGTGATTCAGCAGAGAGCTCTGTATTCCAAAAAGAAAAGAATTTCCTCTGTTGTATTTAGAAGCTAATAAGTACTGGAAGGATAAAGATTTTTTAATAGAAGTAATTTACAAATCTGTTTATCTTTCTGGCACCAGTTGATAAAAAAAAATAAAATAAAAAATTATAAAAATAACGTTTTCCACCCCTTTAATGACTCCTGCAGAAGGTAATTGGCAAAAATGTTTCAATTAAGGAGATAAGATGGGAAGTATTGATGAGATAATTGATGATGACATGTCTTTCCTGCTATTGTGATGAATACCAAGCTATGCCTACTGGTATTCAAACTAGGGGACTTACAGTACTTGCCCTTTCTCATTAAGACAAACCCCCTCACCTTATGCTCTAAAAGTCCATATAAAATGTCATAGAAGTGGTCCTTCACTTAGGACCCCTCACCTATTGAGAGAAGAGAGCTGTTGTTATACTGGTAGATAAGATCTTTCCATGTTCTGTATGGTCGATCATTCTTGTGAATGGCCTGGATTGGCCGGTAGTACTACATTTATAACAATACAGTAGAAGAAGACAGGTGGCGCTAACCACATCCTTTCACCTGTTTTCTCTACTGTATTCCTATATGCAAGTGCTTTGTGCACCTCTTCAGTGTATAGCACTACCCGTCTACAATAACCGGGGTCACTGTGTATTCAGAACGGACTTGTTTGCTGCATAAGTTACTTCCTTCCCACATACCCACCGCTGGGCCAAATCGCTATTTCTCCTATGCTATATACTACATTTATAATGTAAGCAGCTATGGAAATATATGGCCAGGCATTGCTGATTATAGCTGATAGATGGGGGTTTCTACAGCGAGGACTGCTTACTGATTCCCAGCACGGATTCATCTTGGAAAGGAACAAGGCTGGTGCAAGGATTTTTGCCACCCGTTGGCTCTGCCCTTTGAAACGCCCAACCTTACTACTGGGGTGACACACTGTAGGACACCTTCTCCTCATGGGGTGGATGTGTTGAGGAGCGCACAATGTCAGACCTGCCTGTCTGGCCTCGGAGGTTGCACTGTGCTCCTCCAGCAGGCTGAATAATGCAAATTATTATGGTACCGGGGAAGGGGGTGGTACTGTGGTACTGGCTAGGCGGCTGCTTCGGATAAGTAGCGGGTGCTTTGGATGCTGGCTGGCTACTAACTTTCTTGCAGAGGGCAGAGTGGCGCCCCCATCAAAAGGGCACTCTAGGCGGCTGCCTATTTTGCCTATAGACAGAACCGGCCCTGGAAAGGAGTTGTCTAAATGAGACATCCCCTTTTATGTAGTCACTTGGGGCTCTATAACAGATGCTAACAAGATTTGCTTGTTTGGTATTGTTTATCTGTAGTGGACATCTGGTTGTAAGGTTCCTCCTGGATGTGAACCAGGGAGCTCCTAGTTTCTACATTGCAAAACTACAACTCCCAGCATGCCTGGACAGCCTTTGGCTGTCCAGGCATACTGGGAATTGTAGTTTTGCAACAACTGGAGGCATCTTGGTTGGGAAACACTGGTCTACAGCTTTAAAGGAATATTCCAGGAAAAAACTTTATATATATATAT
>NW_026609944.1:0-21823 GCF_029499605.1 Hyla sarda | reverse complement strand
CCTCATCAGGGTCCGAGTGTCTCCCCCTACAGCAACATGCTGTTTCCCAGGGAGAGCACAGATTAGACTGAGTCTCCATCTTATATACACCTTCCTTCCCTGCTGCCTCATTACTTAAGAAGCAGGTGAGAGATTCTTCAGGGTGAGCAAAGGAAATACACCCTTTCCTTGCCACCTTATTACATATCCCCCCCCCCCCCCCCTTTGCTCAGACCACCGGGAAGGAGCACATGTATTTGAAAGGCAGAAACCATCTGCCTTTCCTTTCTCTTGGACAACTTTTGTCCCACAGTCTCTAAAGTCCTTGACTTTTTTCTTCCGGACTTTTACCAGCCACCAATTGCAAGTCTCTTGGTCACACCTCTCCAGTACCAGGTTCTTCACCCTGGTGTGGGCAGGGTTCTTGAAATTAAGGACAGAGAGGACCGGTGGTTCTAACCTTTGTCTTCTGGCTTGCCGGACCTCTGCCTCTGCTTCAGAGAATCTTTTGGCCTCAGTGGCTTCACCAACCACTGTCTTGTTCTCTCTCCGACACGGGTCCATCTCAGTTTCAACTTTAGGAGGACTTCCCACCTGGTTTCACCACAGTTTTCACTTCAGTGGATTTCATACATGGTTTCACCTCATCCCTTCCAGCTTTCTCTTCAGGGGCACCAGCTTCCTCAGGTTTGGCTTCAGAGTCTTTGGCTCCTTCAGATTCTTGTGTAGAATCAGCTTCTACTACTGTTTGGCTCTTCTCTGCAGCTTCTTCAGTCTTACTCTTCTCTTCACCTGTAGCTTCAGTTGTGCCATTGTCTTTACTCAAAGCTTTTGAGGTTGACTATGGTTTAGCTTCTGCTTCAGAGAATTTCTCTGCCTCAGCATTACCTTCAGAATTTTTGGTCTGCTCAGGTTCAGAGGATTTCCCGCCTGACTTCTCCTTAGTCTCCACTTCAGAGGATTTCACACCAGGTTTCAGCTCAGTCCTAGCTTCAGAGGACTTCTTATAGGGCTTCACCTCAATCTTAGCATTAGAGGACTTTTTGCCGGGCTTCAGAGAAAGCATCCCTGTATCCCATAACTTCTGCCCCAGAAGCCTTTCTTGAGCCAATTCCACCATAGCTTGGTCTCTGCTCTCTTTTAGAACTTCCTGGTCCTCTTCCTTTTGCTCACATTTTCGCTGCTTACACTGGAGCTTAGCGGACTTCATCCTCTCACTGTCAAGTAACTCTGTCAAGTCCCTGACAGTATCTTCCAAAGACAGCAATTGTTTCCTCAACTGTTCATTGTCCGCCAGCACAGCCACCTGCTCGTAGAGTTGCGCTCCCAGCAAAACCAAGACAGCTACGTGGGAGCTTCTGCGTGTTTCATTCTGCACTTCCAGGCTCTCTTTTAAGATCTTCATGTCATCTTCCAGCTTTATATATTTCAGCTGCTCACTCTTGAGCTTTGCAGAGATCATCTTCTCACTGTCCAGCAACTGTTTTTTGGTCTTCTCTAACTCATTGATAGATTTTCCACTCTCACCAATCTGTTCAGATAGATCTGAGATCTCCTGTTGCAAATTCTTGTTTTCATGTTGCAGAGTCTATACTTGTTCCAGGCCCTCCTCATATTGCTCATGGAGCAAGTCATTGTCATGACGAGCAGATTGAAGAGCATATGACTTCCTCCTCAAGTTGTCTGTTAGCTTTAGAGACACTCTCCAGATTGCTGGCAAGAGCATCAACTTCCATCTTCATTTCATTCTTCTCTTTTTACATTTTTTCCATGGCTACCAGCCTAGCCTTGTAATCACTCCGCAGAGCCTGATATGCACCATGTAGAAGACTCACTTCTTCTTCCTGGAATGACATCCGCTTGGCCAGACTCTCCACTTCACTCTCCTTGCTGGTCACAAGACCCTGGGAGCGGGACAGTTTATCCTGCAGAGCCACGAACTCACTTTTGTGGTGCTCCATGACTTTTTCCAGCTGAAGCCTCGCTTCTTGCTCTTTCTTAAAGTCAGCAAGCGATTTGTCCCTCTCCTCTGTCAAGCAATGACCTTTTTTTCTTTCTCCGTCAACTTCACAGAAAACATCTGCAGGGACTCTTCCAGATTCTGGATCTGTTCCAGTTTTTTTCCAAAGGCCAGCTCGTCTTTTCCAAGACCTTTTACTGACAGCGGTCTCCTCACTCTCGCTGTTAGACCTTGAGAAATCCTCAGGTCCTCTGTCAGACACTCGACCCAGCTCTTCTCCATCTCTAGATGAAGTCTCCCCCTTTTTCGGGGTTGCGGCCACTTGTGCCTCGTTATTATCATCAACAACAGGTGCCACCAACACCTGGCACTCTTCCTCTCCCACCACGTTGGCAACTCTGGAGACTCTTGCTAAACACTCCCATCGGACCGGCAATCCCTTGGCGGTAAGTTCGTTGCCCCTAGCAACAGCTTTAATGGCTCTTGGCACCAGCGAGTCAGGGCGATTCCCAAACAGTTCCTCTGAACTGTCTCGCGGCTCCTTGGCAGACTTTTCTTTTGTCTTATCACAGTCTCTCCATGGCCTAGCAAAAACGACTAGGGCTCCTGGGTCTGCAACAATATGTGGTCCAGCGGTTCGACCTTCCTGGTTACGACCTCTCTCTGGTTCAGACGCCACATCTCCTTCACTTAGAACTCTGTCTGTGACCGTAAGCGCAACCCCCAGCTCCACTGGTACTCTCTTCCGGAGTTTTGTTTTTTCCGCAGCCATCTCCGTAGCTTCTATTCCAGTCACCTCTTTCACTTGACTCATGGACTGTACTTCAGCTCCCCTAGTGGTCTGGCACACTCCCACCTGACATATACCTAGGGTCTGCTGACACTCCCCATCCTCAGCCTCTGCTGAGTTACTGTCCCCTGCTATGTGGTGAAAACCAAGTGTTGTGAGCCTATCAGGTGTTCCTGCTCTAGTCACCTGACTATGTTCCCACAACTTCTGAAAAAACGGAAAATCCTTCCCCAGCACTACTTCATACTCTAAGGTAGGCTCTATTGCAACCTTATGACTTATGGTACCATAGGGAGTAGAAATACACACATTAACCGTTTTATAACCCCAAATACCGGCCTGTATAGACATTACAGCAGGGTCTGGCTTTCTGCAGTTGGTCTTTACCAGACTTATTACACATTTTGGATCTAACAAAACCATCATCTTTTTACCTTCTATTTCCAGCTCACACAGGTTTTCTTTTGTCCTGCGAGAGGTGGCAACAATACTCTTTACATCAGAAAACATTAGCATAAGTGTTTCACACCCCTACCCCTTAATTCCCTGGTTGAACTTGATAGACATATGTCTTTTTTCGACCGTACTAACTATGTATGTAACTATGTATGTAACTATGTATTATCAGCCTGCATGGGTTCACAATATACAGCACCATTCACACAGTCCAGTAGAGACCCCCCAGTCCTCACTACTTCCGGAACCTTTGGATGCGAACTCTCAGGTGCACTCTCGGCATCCCACAGCTGCCAGAAATACGGAAAGTCTCTGCCCAGTACAATTTCAACTGTAAGTTCTGCACATACCTCCATCATATGGCTTACTGCCCCAAAACATGTATCAAAGGTAATTTGAACAGTCTTACTGGGCTCCGGGTGGGACTTCACAAAGGGAATTATTTCCGGCATAATCCGAGATACAGTCTGGCAACAATCCAAGTCCACTCACAGTGGGATTCCGCCCACCAACAACTCACAAGACCATGGCTTCATCCTGGCGACCACCGGTTGTGGCCCATGTCGGTTGCCCCCAGCAACGGCTTGCCGATGTCCTTTTTCCAGAAAAAAAAAATCTCAATCCGTTGCCCCTAGCAACGCTCCACCACAAAGACACCATCCTGTGCTTAAACTCCTCTGCTGGGCTCCGCTGACTTGCAATCTTGCAGGGGGTTACTCCTAGCAACGGCTCCTCTCCAACTCGCCTGTTGGTTGCCCTTGGTAACAGGTTGCCCTTGGCAACGGCGTGCCCGCATCCTCCACCAAAATGTAAATATTCCTCCTTGGGGATAGCTCCGGGATCGTCCTGGACACTGCCACAGGACACGTTTCCACTCAATAAACCCCCAGACAATGGTTATTCATGCAATCTTGGCACCTTGCCAGCTTTATTTAGACAGGTTGCAGGGGAAAAACAAACATAATGCAGGAACAAAATAAAATCCTAGACCGTCTGGTCACTGACTACACATATCAGCATGCCCTGACTACTAAGTGGTGAGCTACCCTCAGCCAGTTAAACATGTGACTCCTGCAACCTGTTACTCACAGTTCACACCACTTCTTGGACCACTCACAGATTCCAGCTGTGTGCTTCCTCAACAGGGTCCGAGTGTCTCCCCCTATAGCAACATGCTGTTTCCCAGGGAGAGCACAGATCAGACTGAGTCTCCATCTCATATACACCTCCCTTCCCTGCTGCCTCATTACTTAAGAAGCAGGTGAGAGATTCTTCAGGGTGAGCAAAGGAAATACACCATTTCCTTGCCACCTTATCACAATATATATATATATATATATATATATATATATATATATATATCGCACATTTTTTTTTCACAGCTGCGACTTGAGATGGGGTTAAAAAAAATTGGTGTTCTAAAGTCATTTATTGGTTTTTGCTTATGTGTGCTAAAAAAAAAAATGGTATTCAAAAGTGATTTATTGTTTTTTGCTTATGTGAGCCAAATTTATCAACCCCCTGTGATAGTTTAATAAATATGTCATACATAAGCAAAACCAAAGCAAAAAATTGAAATAAAAAAAAATGCCTACAGAATTTGCTTACCAAAGCAATGATGATAAATCTCCTTCATAGGGCTCAGAACACAGCATGAACAGATTTTTTCTCTTTCAAGCTTTCTATTTTATTTTTATTTTTTTACTATAAACCAAAGCAAATTAACCAAGTTTGGTATTATTGGAAATGTACTGACCCACAGAATAAAGTTAGCATGTCAGATTTACCGCAATGTGAACTCCGGAAAAATTATTGCCCCACATTTCCATATTTATTTAAATTTTGCATTACATATATTTTTGGGGGCTTTTTAATACATTATATGATTAAATAAAATACTTGTCCCACAAAAAACAAGCCCTAATAAAACTTTTTCAGTGGAAAAAATAAAAATGTTATGGGTATTAGAATGTGAGGAGGAAGAAAACATAAGCCAAAAAAAAATAAAATCTCTGGGTCATGAAGGGGTTCATTCTCTTCTTCTGCTTTTAATGCAAACTGTCTGTTCTGTTTTCTCCTTTGTCCCACTTCCTGTCTGATGTACATCCTGTAAGGGTCTTCCTGTATTCCCAGCTAGAGTGTACAAAGGAACAGGAAGTGCATTACAGATATCTTTAGTGACTTTTTGGGCAAATTTCTGTTGTTTTACATGGGTCACATTCTGATTTACTCCCCTCATTGCTCTTCACGTTAGAAATATACTACAGTTCTTACATAATAACCAATTGTTTGTCAAACTTCCAAAATGTCTCTTTGTTGTACAAGAAGAATCGTTCCTGGGTTACATTTTGACTTCTAATGCATATAAGATGGTCCCTGCTAGGTTCAAGCTGTCACTGATTATGTCTTTCATCACTGAGGGCCCTACAGTAGAAGATTTGGGAAGAGATACCATCAGAATGGACTCTCCACAGACAATTATTTAAGATGATTGTTTAGAGACAAGTCCCTCTCTATTAAATCAGCTGGAAACAAAGATGAACTTTCAACTCTAAAATATTCTGCACATTGCTACTACATCGAAGCTGCAAGAAAGACTGTCCCACAGGACACTAACCTGCAAGTCAGCTGAACACCAACAGAGCCAGAGGGACAAGAAACCCAACAGTCCTACAGAGGAAACCCAATAAGAAGGATACCACAAGCAGGCCAAGCCCAAACACTCTTGGTCTGTCTGGAAGCGGAACCACAGCAAACAGAAAACATGTCTTTTCCTTGTCTCACCGATTGTTTTAAGGGGTGGAAAACCTATCCAGTGCCATAAAAAATTATAAAAATGGTATCTTTATTATCAGCGACACTTCATAAAAAGTTCCCCCACTGTCCTTCACAGTCCTTTGATGCTTTCTAGCCTATCAAACAAATTACTCAAAAAATTACTCAATGATCAAGTCATTGTTTGAACAAGAGAATTTGATACACTAGAAACATATCAAAGGACTGAGATGGACAGTGGGGAAACTTTCTATTAACAATGTGGCTAATAATAAAGATGACATTTTTAGGGTACGTTCACACATACAGGATCCTGCACAGATTTGATGCGCAGGATTTCTAACTGCAGATAAGAAGCTGTGCTCAGTCATTTAGTTTACATTGAAATCTGCAGCAGAAAATCCTGTGCATCAAATCCTGCACATTAAATCTACGTACGTATCTTTATTTGCATAAAAAAAACTGAGGCGGTTGGGGCTTTAACAAAGGTGAAATGGTCTAATTTTTTGCTTTTTGTGTTGTTTTTAGGCTGTGTTCACAGCAGCTAATTACAGTATGTGTTTGTGTTGGGAAAAAAGACAAGTTTTACAGCAGTTATGCAAATTATGCTAAATTGAGGTAATTACCTTTTTTCCTGTGACTGGTCGTTCGGGTGAAAAAATGCATGCAGTAATTAGCTGCGGTACTGCTAATTTGCTGTTGCGTGTGAACACAGCCACAAGGGTCTAGCTGATTGCTCAGTTAATTAATTCCATCCCAACCTGGCTTTCATTTAAAGGGGTACTCCGGTGGAAAACATATTTTTTCAAATCAACTGGTGCCCGAAAGTTACGTTCAATTTAAAAATCTTAATCCGGCCAGTACTTATCAGCTGCTGTATACTACAGAGGAAGTTCTTTTCTTTCTGGAGTTTTTTTCAGTCTGACCACAGTGCTCTCTGCCGACACTTCTGTCCATTTCAGGAAGGAACTGTCCAGAGTACAAGCAAATGCCCATAACAAACCTCTCCTACTCAGTTTCTGATATGGACAGAGATGTCAGCAGAGAGCACTGTGGTCTCACTGAAAAGAACTCCAAAAAGAAATACAACTTACTCTGGAGCATACAGCAGCTGATAAGTACCAGAAGTATAAAGATTTTTAAATAGAAGTAATTTACAAATCTGTTTAACTTTCTGGCACCAGTTGATTTGAAAAAATGTTGTTTTCCACCAGAGTACCCCTTTAAGTTTTTTCCATCTACAAAGCCATATTAGGGCTTACTTTTTAAAGGGACACTGTGTAAAAAAGTGAAATTGTGCAAATTTTGTGGGGGCAATCATGTTTTCATGAGTTCACAGTATGGTAAAACTGACATGCTAACTTTACTGGTCAGTAATATTACAATATCAAACCTTTTATTTTATTTTACGTCTTTTAACCCCTTAAGGACACAGCCCTTTTTCGCAATTCTGACCACCGTCGCTTTACGCATTAACAACTCTAAAACGCTTTTACCGAATATTCTGATTCTGAGATTGTTTTTTCGTGAAATATTCTACTTTATTTTGGTGGTTAATTTTCATCATTACTTGCAACCTTTCTTGGTGAAAAATCCCAAAATGTCATGAAAATTTTGCATTTTTCTAACTTTGAAGCTCTCTGCTTGTAAGGAAAATGGATATTCCCAATAAATTTAATTTTTATTCACAAATACAATATGTTCACTTTATGTTGGCATCATAAAATGGACATATTTTTACTTTTTGAAAAAATTAGAGGGCTTCAAAGTAGAGCAGCAATTTTAAAAAAATGTCATGAAAATTGCTAAATCTGAAGGGACAGATGTTACAGAACTACAACTCCCAGCATGCCTGGGCAGTCTAGGCATGCTGATAGTTGTAGTTTGGCAACATCTGGAGGGCTACCGTTTGGGCACCATTGTAACAGTGGTCTCCGAACTGTGACCCTCCAGATGTTGCAAAACTACAACTCCCAGCATTCCCAGACAGACTTTGGCTGTCTGGGCATGCTGGGAGTTGCAGTTTGGCTCCCACTAGGAAGGGCAGAAGTAAATTTCGCTTACTTTTTTTTTTTATTGGAAGAGAAGGGTGATTTGTTATATACATTTAACAAAAAAATAATATTCCAAGATAGAAATGTTGGACTCCTGCAAAACTGAGCATGAAGTTATATCTAGGGCAGATATGTATACAATTTCTCAAAAGTAGCTTTTAATCAGACCACATCTGTAGTGTACCTCTTGTTGAGAGACCATTGACTATTAGACATACCTGAAAGGGGGTGCATCATTCGACTGAAAGCAGAATGGTCATTTTGACAAATGTCCCACCATATAGGCCATTCTGGCCATGCTGTTAGGAAGTGTTGGTAGCTGTTTGAGGGCACGCACACATGGCGAACAGACTTTTGACAGCCCAAACAAATCACCAACAGAAAGGATCGTTTCATCTTCCGTCAAGCGCAAGCAGCTCCCACTGTTTTCTTGTCCACCATCCAGAGACAGGTGGCACCTTTATTACATACCCCGGTCTCTGCCTGGACCATTTCCAGGTGCTTAGCAGAATGAAATCAAAGAAACAAAAAAACAACAACAAAAAAATATCTCTTCCAGAGTGCAACACTACCTTGTCCTGCTCGGTCACCACAATTATCACTAGTTAAGAGGAACTTAGGTACTTAAAAACGTGTACCCTATCCACAACATAGGGGATAAGTGTCTAGTCAGGGATAAATTGTAAGTATTGGAGTTCCCCTTTAAGCATTAATGGCACTGGCTAAGCATTAATGGCACGGCCAACTTTAGCAACCTACAAGTATGCAGGATCTACAGGCCCAGCTACAACATCTGTGGGCAAATGTGCTGCAGAATGCCATATGGAACCTGAATGGCTTATTGGATCTCATCCTGTTTCAAGGCTAGAGGTGGCCTAACAGGGTACTAGAGTCTCTTTTCAATTGTACAGCTTTTCAATAAACCTTTTATTTTGCTCTAATATTTGTTTCACTTACAAATAGCATTACATTCCCGCATATAAAGTTTTTTGTTCTAACTTCTTGGTGTGTTTTTTTTTTAGTAAAGGAGTGTAGATTAGTTCAGTAGTAGAATATATTTTTTATCCAGCTCTTCTTGTAAATCAATGCTTCATAAAGTTTCTTTAAAAGCGGTGCAAACATCACATCAATGTGCCACCATTGCGCAAGCACACTTTGTCGAGAATTCTTCCCAGATACCTGTGATAGTTATTATACCACTACCACTATTGGCGTATTACTAAAACTTAATAAAAGACACAACTTGTACCAGTACATAACATTAAGTGGCATATGACTTGTTTACTACAATAAGATAAATAATGCAACTGTCTGTTAGATGTAAGAAATACCACACAAATAGCAATAGTAATAAAACAATAGATTCCACCTTAAATTTAACCTGGACAGTGTTCGTGTCCCCAAGTTGAATTGTCAAAACGCTTTTCTACTGAGTAGCCTGTGTTTTACAATTCCTCCTAACATGAGGTAAAATTCTTTCTATGCCATATATTTTAAAACATTTGTTTTACTTTTATGTTGTTGAATATAGTGAAGCATTCCATTTATTCCTATTTATATTTTTGCTAGTTATGTCAGTGAAATGTTCTAATGCCTCTGTTTTAAAATTTCTGGTGATGTACCAAATGTATTTTTATTTTTATTTCATTCTTTGCATTCAACTACATTACAAATATTACAATTTATGACTTATGCTCTCTGATCATTTTTGGTACCACTTTCATTACTGAATTCTTCACATGCTTTGTTATACTACTAACTCTTACATGAATTTGTGTTGCACTTATGAAAACCCTTTTATTTATTTTTATTAAGTTGCACATATTCGAAGTGCTGCTTTTCTAAGTGCATCAGAGATATTCATAAAGTAATCTGGAGGTAGAAACAATCTAAAAAAGTAAGTTTTGTTTTAAAACTTCCCCCTCTTTAAAATGGCAGACTTGGTTCAGTGTAGGAATTGTTGTGCATTGATTTCATGTAGACAGTTCTTTCGGCAGCAGGAGATTGCAGTATTTAAATCTGAGGTTTGTACATTGTCTGTTAAACTCAGTCAATTCCACTGCCACAGAGGCCACCTAGAAATGGCAGATGAAGTACTGTAGGTTCTGGTAGACAGAGTTGTGGTTAGAAGGCATGTCTCACAGTCTGTGGCTCCCCATAAATCATTTGCAGCATTTTCAGGCTCAGGCACAGAAGGTGAGGAACCATCATCTCCCATGTCTAAAGTATGCAAGATAGCAGCTAAAGACAAAGAGGATAAGGTGAGGACTGATAGAAAGCAGCTGCTGGTAGGCGATTTTGTCATAAGAGGTGTGGAGTTTGAGGGAAATGGTTTTGTGAGATGTCTCCCTGGTGCTACTGCTAGCATAGAAAGGAGACATATTCTAAATATTGTTTAGCAAGCAAAGCAGGAAGGGAAAGTGGATATTCTTGTTCATCTAGGGACAAATGATCTGGCTTGCAATGAGGTTTCAGAGTTGAAGGAAGCTTTTCACACACTTGGTAATGATATAAGAGAGGTTGCATCCACTGTTTCATTCTCTGCTGTTCTTCCTGTGCTAAACTTCAGAATGAGGCAGATGCACATTCGGGAATTCAACTTATGGTGAATGGCGTCAGAAGCAAGGGTCTGGCTTTGTGTCTCATGAGAGCTCTAGTTGGTATAGAAAGGAACTGTACAAGAAAGACAGTTTGCATCTTTCTCTCAAGGGGACAAATGTTCTGAACAGTATTTTCTAAAAAGTATTTAAGGCGGGGACAAAAAGAGTGAGACAACAACAGTCTAATTGCCCCCCTAAACAATGCCATACCATGTAAGTAGGTCATGGGTCAAAAAAAGACAAGCTCAGAATCTTGTCTACTAATGCTTGCAGTTTAGGGAATAAGATCAATGAACTTTGCTCAATAATGGCATCTGAGAATGTAGAGTTAATAGCTGTTACTGAGACATGGTTTAACCTCTTAAGGACCCATGACGTATGCATACGTCATGGGTCCCGGTCCTACGATATAACGCGGGGTCACACGGTGACCCCGCATCATATCGCGGCGGGCCCGGCGTCATAGTGAAGCCGGGACCCGCCTCTAATAGCGCACGGCACTGATCGCTGTGCCGCGCGCTATTAACCCTTTAGCCGCGCGCTCAAAGCTGAGCCGCGCGGCTAAAAACGAAAGTAAAAGTGCCCGGCTAGCTCAGGGAGCTGTTCGGGATCGCCGCGGTATAATCGCGGCATCCCGAACAGCTGTAGCACAGGAGGAAGGTCTCTTACCTTCTCCTGTGCTGTCCGATCGCCGAATGAATGCTTCAAGCCTGAGATCCAGGCTTGAGCATTCAATCGCCGAAAACACTGATTGATCCATTCCTATGGAGATGGATCAATCAGTGTAAAAGATCAGTAAATGCAATGTTATAGCCCCTTATGGGAGCTATAATGTTGCATAAGAAAAGTGTAAAAAAATCATTAACCCTTTCAATTATCCCTTCCCCTAATAAAAGTTTAAATCACCCGGCATTTCCAAAAATAAAAAAAACATTATGTAAATAATAATAAAAATAAACATATGTGGTATCGCCGCGTGCGGAAATGTCCGATTTATAAAAATATACCGCTTTTTAAACCGATCGTTCAATGGCGTACGCGCAAAAAAATTCCAAAGTCCAAAATAGCGCATTTTTGATCACTTTTTATACCACAAAAAAGTGAATAAAAAGTGATCAAAAAGTCTGATCAGAACAAAAATGGTACCGCTAAAAACTTCAGATGACGGCGCAAAAAATGAGTCCTCAAAGCGCCCTGAACACAGAAAAATAAAAAAGTTATAGGGGTCAAAAGATGACCATTTTAAACGTATAAATTTTCCTGCATGTATTCATGATTTTTTTCGGAAGTGATACAAATTCAAACCTATACAAGTAGGGTATCATTTTAACCGTATGGACCTACAGAATAAAGATAAGGTATCATTTTTGACAAAAAATGTACTGCGTAAAAATAGAAGCCCCCAAAACTTACAAAATAGTGTTTTTTCATCAATTTTGTCGCACATTGATTTAAGGGGTTAAAGAGGTATTCCAGGCAAAACCTTTTTTATATATATATCAACTGGCTCTGGAAAGTTAAACAGATTTGTAAATTACTTCTAATAAAAAATCTTAATCCTTCCAATAGTTATTAGCTTCTGAAGTTTTCTGTCTAACTGCTCAATGATGATGTCACGTCCCGGGAGCTGTGCATGATGGGAGAATATCCCCATAGGAACTGCACAGCTCCCGGGACGTGAGTCATCAGAGAGCGGTTAGACAGAAAACAACAACTCAACTTCAGAAGCTAATCACGATTGGAAGGATTAAGATTTTTTAATAGAAGTAATATACAAATCTGTTTAACTTTCTGGAGCCAGTTGATATATAAAAAAAAGTTTTGGCCTGGAATACCCCTTTAACCCCTTAAGGACTCAGCCCATTTTGGCCCTAAGGACAATTTAATTTTTACGTTTTCATTTTTTCCTCCTCGCCTTCTAAAAATCATAACTCTTTTATATTTTCATCCACAGACTAGTATGAGGGCTTGTTTTTTGCGTGACCAGTTGTCCTTTGTAATGACATCACTCATTATATCATAAAATGTATGGCGCAACCAAAAAACACTATTTTTGTGGGGAAATTAAAACGAAAAACGCAATTTTGCTAATTTTGGAAGGTTTTGTTTTCACGCCGTACAATTTATGGTAAAAATGACGTGTTCTTTATTCTTAGGGTCAATACGATTAAAATGATACCCATTATTATATACTTTTATATTATTGTTGCGCTTAAAAAAAATCACAAACTTTTTAACCAAATTAGTATGTTTATAATCCCTTTATTTTGATGACCTCTAACTTTTTTATTTTTGCGTATAAGTGGCGGTATGGGGGCTCATTTTTTGCGCCATGATCTGTACTTTTTTTTGATACCACATTTGCATATAAAAAACTTTTAATACACTTTTTATAATTTTTTTTAAATAAAATGTATTAAAAAAGTAGGAATTTTGGACTTTTTTTATTTTTTTTCGTTCACGCCGTTCACCGTACGGGATCATTAACATTTTATTTTAATAGTTTGGACATTTACGCACGCGGCGATACCAAATATGTCTATAAAAAATGTTTTTTACGCTTTTTGGGGGTAAAATAGGAAAAAACGGACGTTTTACTTTTTTATTGGGGGAGGGGATTTTTCACTTTTTTTTTACTTTTTCTTTTACTTTTTTTTTACACTTGAATAGTCCCCATAGGGGACTATTCATAGCAATACCATGATTGCTAATACTGATCTGTTCTATGTAGAGGACATAGAACAGATCAGTGTTTTCGGTCATCTCCTGCTCTGGTCTGCTCGATCACAGACCAGAGCAGGAGACGCCGGGAGCCGCACGGAGGAAGGAGAGGGGACCTCCGTGCGGCGTTATGAATGATCGGATCCCCGCAGCAGCGCTGCGGGCGATCCGATCGTTCATTTAAATCGCGAACTCCCGCAGATGCCGGGATCTGTATTGATCCCGGCACCTGAGGGGTTAATGGCGGACGCCCGCGAGATCGCGGGCGTCGGCCATTGCCGGCGGGTCCCTGGCTGCGATCAGCAGCCGGGATCAGCCGCGCATGACACGGGCATCGCTCCGATGCCCGCGGTTATGCTTAGGACGTAAATGTACGTCCTGGTGCGTTAAGTACCAACTCACCAGGACGTACATTTACGTCCTGCGTCCTTAAGGGGTTAATAAAAATAATGACAGGGATATATCAACACCAGTGTACTCTTTTTACAGGAAAGACAGAGAATGCAAGAAAGGGGGAGGGGTGGCCCTGTATGTGAAAGATAGCATAAAATCTAACCTAATACGAGTTAGTGAGACCAACATAGAGTGAGTTTGGGTTACATTGCAGATTGGTAATTAGAGATGAGCGAAGTTACAGTGATTCGATTCATCACGAACCTCACGGCTCGGCATTTGCTGACTTTAGCCTGCATAAATTAGTTCAGCTTTCAGGTGCTCCGGTGGGCTGTAAAAGGTGGATACAGTCCTAGGAGACTTCACTAGGACTGTACCACCTTTTCCTGCCCACCGGAGAACGTGAAAGCTGAACTAATTTATGCAGGCTAAAGTCAGCAACTGCTGAGCCGAGAAGTTTGTGACGAATCGAATTACTGTAACTTCGCTTATCTCTATTGGTAATCATGCAGTAACTCACGTAGGTGTGATGAGATTTATGGTAAATGAGTCCCTATGAGACTGGAACAGTTTCAATAGAGTCCAGGAGAAATGGGACTACTTAAAAGTTGCATTATTGAAGGCAAAGATAATTGTGTTAGGCTTGTAAGTAAAAAAAATAAAAAATAACAATAAAATAAAAAAAAAATGTGATACTCCGCAGAAGTGGCCAAAACCATAAATAAATAAAAGTCAGCATTTAATAGTTAAAAAAAAAAAAAACAGAGCAATGAAGGTAGAGAAAACTAAAAGATTAGATAGACAGAAAGAGGCCAAGCAAGTTATAAGAGCATCTAAAGCACGGGCAGAAGAGAAACTAGCTCAGTCAGTGAAAAAAGGAGATAAAACATTATTCAGATATATAAATGAAAAAAGAAAATTAAAACAAGAAATAACTGATTTCAAAACAGAGGAAGGAAAGTATGTAGAGGAGGATAAAGGACTAGCTGACTGCCTCAATAAATACTTTTCAGTTTTTACAGAAGAAAATGAAGGAAAAGGACCTCAGTTAGGAATAAAACCCTACTAAAAGATATGAACATGGAACATCTAAAATCCCATGGATTGTAAGATGAAAAACATCATGGGTTTACTTCAGGGAGATCATGTCAAACTAAACTCATTGATTTTTTTTGACTGGGTGACTAAAATAATAGATGGCGGAGGGGCAGTAGACATTGCATATCTAGATTTTGGTAAGGCTTTTGACACTGTCCTACATAGAAGACTTATCAATAAACTACAGTTATTGAGCTTAGACTCCCATATTGTTGAATGATTTGGCAGTTGCTTAGGGACAGACAACAAAGGGTTGTAGTTAATGGAGACTATTCAGAGCAAGGTCTTGTTACCAGTGGGGTACCTCAGGGATCTGTACTGGGACCAATTTTGTTTAATATCTATATCAGTGATATTGCAGAAGGTCTTGATGGTAAGGTATTGGTCTTTTTGCAAATGACAAAGAAATGTAACAGAGTTGATATTCCTGGAGGGATACGCCAAAAATAAAAAAGAATTCGGGTAAACTAAAAGAATGGTCAGAACTCTGACAACTAAAGTTTAATGTGGATAAGTGCAAGATAATGCACCTGGGGCGTAAAACCCCTCGGGCAGAATATAGAATCAGTGATACAGTCCTGACCTCAGTATCTGAGGAAAGGGATTTAGGAGTAATTATTTCAGAAGACTTAAAGGTAGGAAGACAATGTAATAGAGCAGCAGAAAATGCTAGCGGAATGAATGGATGTATAGGGAGAGGTATAAGCAGTAGAAAGAGAGGAGTGCTCATGCCCCTGTACAGAACACTGGGGAGACCTCACTTGGAGTTCTGTGTGCAGTATTGGAGGCCGTATCTCCAGAAGGATATAGATACTATAGAGAGAGTTCAGAGAAGAGCTACTAAACAAGTACATGTGTTGCAGGATAAAACTTATCAGGAAAGGACCTTAACATGTATAGCTTGAAAGAAAGTAGAGACAGAGGGGATATGATAGAGACTTTTAAATACATAAAGGGAATCAATATGATAAAGGAGGAGAGCATATTTAAAAGAAAAGCCTCCTGATTTCTTCTTTTCTCTTACTCCATATATTAAAAGAAAAGCTACCACAAGAGGACAGAGTTTTAAATTAGAGGGGCAAAGGTTTCTGCAGTAGTGAGTAGTGGATGCATGGAATAGCCTTCCTGCAGAAGTGGTCGCTGCAAATACAGTGAAGGAGTTTAAACATGCATGGGATAAGCATAAAGCTATCCTTCATATAAGGTAGGACCAGGGACTAGTCATAGTATTCAGATTATTGGGCAGACTAGATGGGCCAAATGGTTCTTATCTTCCGACACATTCTATGTTTTTTTGTTACTCTGGTATAATCCTGCTCTAAAATTTCATCTAACTTCTAAAGTTCACATCCTCTTAACCCCTTAAGGACCAGGCCAATTTTCACTGTAGGATCAGAGCGTTTTTTGCAATTCTCACCACTGTCACTTTAAGCATTAATAACTCTGGGATGCTTTTACTTTTCATTCTGACTCTGCGATTGTTTTTTCGTGACATATTCTACTTTATGTTAGTGGTAAAATGTTGTCAATACTTGCATCATTTCTTGGTGAAAAATTCCAAAATTTAGCATTTTTCTAACTTTGAAGCTCTCTGCTTGTAAGGAAAATAGACATTCCAAATAAATTATATTTTGATTCACAAACACAATGGGGAAGATTTATCAAAACCTGTGCAGAGGAAAATTTGCCCAGTTGCCCATAGCAACCAATCAGATTGCTTCTTTTATTTTGCAGAGGCCTTGTTAGAAATGAAAGAAACAATCTGATTGGTTGCTATGGGCAACTGGTCAAATTTTCCTCTGCACAGGTTTTGATAAATCTCCCCCATTATGTCTACTTTATGTTTGCATCATAAAGTTGACATGTTTTTCCTTTTGGAAGACACCAGAGGGCTTAGTGAGGAAAATTCACCTCTACATGCGCATTGCAGTGTTGTGCCTGCAGCACAACACAGCAAGGTGAGTGTATCACCTCACCATCTGCCAGACACCTGTTACCACTTCCAGTATATATCATATATCTTTTAATATTTGGGACCATCTACACCTAGAGAGCGCCTTCCCCCTCTCTCCTTCTTTGTTCTCTTTCATATGTACCTCCACATCCCCCCCCCCCCCTCCTGTCACATTCTTGTACTGCAGTAATACACTGGGTTTCCCGGGCGGATTTCAAATCTTCCACGGGACCTGGGAAACCTAGTGTATTACTGCAGAACAAGACCTCTCTCTCCATCAGCCAATCACTGGCTTGACACGTGACACCACTGCGGCCAGTGATTGGCTGAAAAGGGAAAGGTCCTACTGTACCAAGAAGAGAGGAAACTCCAGAACACACAGAGACGAATCTGCAGGACCGGGACTAGGTGAGCAAAATTTTAATGTTTTATTTTTCTCCCTGCACACTTTGCTCAGTGTTTTTCAAACAGGGTGCCTCCAGCTGTTTTGAAACTACTACTCCCAGCATGCCCGGACAGCCTTTGCAGGTTTGGGCATGCTGAGGGGTGTAGTTTTGCAACAACTGGAGGCACCCTGGTTGGGAAATAGTTTGCACAAACTTAACACGTTTTTTGCAACAGCTTGCAGCTGTCGGTTAAAAAACAACACAAAACCCGAGTAATGTGGTCGGGAAAATTGGTAAATGTGTGTGAAAGTAAGGTTTTTGTCGGGGCATGCCCCTTTTTAGGCTTTTCAGCAAGCCGAGTCATGTGGTTCAAGAATTAGTGTCTCAACATGTCGCACATTGTTTGCGCCATGGCGCAGACAATGTGCGACAACATAAACCCGACAAATGCTGTCTGTTTGGCGATAGTAAATAAGGGCCATTTTCTCTCCAAAAGCCCAATGGCGCTCCTTCTCTTCTGAGCATTGTAGTTAGCCCGCAGAGCACTTTACATCCACATTTGGAGTATGTTCTTACTCAGAAGAAATGGGGCTACAATTTTTGAGGGACTTTTTCCTATTTTCCCTTGGAAGGTGAATTTTTTTTTTCATTTTCCCATCCATCTTTAACGAAAATTCGTCAAACACCTGTGGGGGGTTCAGGCTCACTATACCCCTTGTTACGTTCTGTGAGGGGTGTAGTTTCTAAAATGGGGTCACATGTTGGTATTTATTTTTTTGCGTTTATGTCACAACCGCTGTAAAATCAGCCACCCCTGTGCAAATCACCAATTTAGGCCTCAAATGTACATGGTGCACCCGCATTTTACGCCCACATATGGGGTATTTCCGTACTCAGGAGGAATTGCGTTACAAATTTTGGGGGCAACACCAGCATGTTAGTGTAATATTTTTTTTTTACACGAACAGGCTGGTGTAGTCCCCAACTTTTCCTTTTCATAAGGGGTAAAAGGAGAAAAAGCCCCCCAAAATTTGTAGTGCAATTTCTCCAGAGTACGGAGATACCATATGTGGCCCTAAACTGTTTCCTTGAAATACGACAGGGCTCCGAAGAGAGAGAGCTCCATGCGCATTTGAGGACTAAATTTAGGATTGCATGGGGGTAGACATAGGGGATAGGGGTATCCTACGCCAGTGATTTCCAAACACGGTGCCTCAAGCTGTTGCTAAACTCCCAGTATGCCTGGACAGTCAGTGGCTGTTAGGAAATGCTGGGAGTTGTTGCTTAGCAAGAGCTGGAGGCTCCATTTTGAAAACACTGCCGTACAATATGTTTTTCATTTTTATTGGGGGGGGAGACAGTGTTAGGGGTATATATGTAGTGCTTTACCCTTTATTATGTGTTAGTGTAGTGTAGTGTTTTTAAGGTACATTCACATGGGTGGATGTTTACAGTGAGTTTCCCACTAGGAGTTTGCGATGCGGCGAAAAATTGCAGCTCATACTTCAAGCAGGAAACTTACTATAAGCCTGCCCGTGGCAAACCTCCAACTGTTCCAAAACTACAACTCCCAGCATGTACTGACAGACCGTGCATGCTGGGAGTTGTACTTTTGCAACAGCTGGAGGCACACTGGTTGGAAAACCTTCAGTTAGGTTCTGTTACCTAACTCCGTATTTTCCAACCAGTGTGCCTCCAGCTGTTACAAAACTACAACTCCCAGCATGTACTGATCGCCGAAGGGCATGCTGGGAGATGTAGTTATGGAACAGCTGGAGGTACGCAACTACAACTCCCAGCATGCCCAGACAGCTGTTCACTGCACAGTGATCTCCAAACTGTAACCCTCCAGCTGTTGCAAATCCCAGCATGCCCACACAGCAAACAGCTGTCTGGGCATGCAGGGAGTTGTAGTTTTGCAACAACTGGAGGGCTACAGTTTAGAGACCACTGTATAGTGGTCTCAAACTGTAGCCTTCCATATGTTGCCAGGCAACTCGCCCACTTCCATAGGATCTAGGGTGCTGCATCGTTGTCCTCTTCTGCCACCGATCGCCGCCAATGGGTAAGTGGACTTCGGCACCGACCCTCCTCGGTTTCCCCGTTCTGCCCTGCCTATTGTGGGTGGGCAGAACGGGGAAACCAAAAGTTTACCCCCCTGCCCCCGATCTGCTATTGGTCGTCGCTTCTAGACGACCAATAGCAGGGATAGGAGGGGTGGCACCCCTGCCATCTCACTTCTATCCCTTCAGGGGGATTGTGGGTTATCTTGGACAACCTCGATCCCCCTTATCTTCCGGGTCACCATAGACTCCTATGACCCGGAATCGGCGCAAATCACCGGTGTGAATTAACTGGGGATTGCCGACATGGGGCATTTGCATAGGGTGCCTGCTGATAGATATCAGCAGTCACCGCGGTCTGTTCCCCGCCCAGTGGGGACCGGAATTCCCACGGGCGCACAGGTACGCCCTTGGTGCTTAAAGGGTACCTCTCAAAAAAAACTTTTGATATATTATAGATTAATGTATGCAGAATAACTTTTTAATTGCATGTTATTAAAAAATATGCTTCTTTCTATTTAATTTTCCACTTTGAAGAAATGACCACTAGGGGTCTCCCTACCAGTCCTGGCAGCAAGCATTTCAGACTCATGCTGGAGTCCTAAACACTACGAGCTGCCAGCCTGCTTTGTTCACAAAGGAGAACACTCAGAGCTGCCAGCCTGATTTGTTCACAGCCTGTTTGGCTGTGAACAAAGCAGGCTGGCAGCTCTGAGTGTTTAGGACTCCAGGATGAGTCAGAAATGCTTGCTGACAGGACTGATCGGGAAAAATACAATAGAAAGAAGCATATTTTTCATTAACATGCTATTGGAAAGTTATTCAACATTCATTAATCTAAAATATATCAAAAGTTTATTTGATGAGAGGTACCCTTTAAGTACCAGGGAGCAAAAGGCGTACCTGTACGCCCTTGGTCCTTAACGGGTTAATGATTTGCTTTTTTTTTTTTATTAAATTTTTTTTAATTGAGGTGTGTAGGTTATGACCAGAATTGGTTTTGTACCAAAAGTGGAACAGTGTGATGTGGGCATTATAAAATAATGGAAGCTTTTGTTGGACACTTTTTCATAACTGTCTTAACACTTTATCATAGCCCCTCAATCTGGATTTAAATTTTTCGCAAGAAGAGTAGTGTGATCAGAAGACTTTTTTAAATGGGTAAGTTCACCAATGGGGATGGCTTGTTTGGTATGCACACAATGGCTACTATTGGCGTGGAGTGCAGTGTTTCCGGATATGGGTTTTTGATGGGTAGAAATACAAATGACTTCACCCATAACTCCCTCTAATCTCAAATCCAAAAATACAATCTCCCTATCATGGCAACTGGAGGTAAATTTTTGAATATTTTAACACAAATAATTACAAACAGTGGTATGATAGACACATCGCCCCTCCCCCAGATGAGCAGGACGTCATTGATGAATGTCCCATACCACTGGATAATGGCAGGGGGTTCACTGGAGAAAAAATGAGATGTTTCTAGCCAATGAAGGAGTGTCTTGACTCCATCGAGTTCACTTTTTTTTTTTTTTTAAATACACAGCAAAAACTAAATTGTAACTAAGCAGAAATCATGTGATTTGTTTAATAAATTCACAAAGCTCGACAGAATAAGCGCTGAATGCGCCAAGATGAAAATTGGGGGCTGTCATCAAGACTTCCCATGGAATGCTCATATACAGGGACATATCATTGCATGTTAGTCAATGCCAATTGTGCCAATGTAACGTCCTTGAAAGCCTAGTACTTCCCTGGAGACACTTCGGTATCCCAGACCATTGGAGGGGAGCTGAAAGACTCTTTACTTTTACTTAGATCAATTCAATACATGTGTTGCACTGATATATTAAATTGCTGCTCTGGTAGTAAAGCCAGTTTATGGCAAAGCAGCTCTGTCAGCCATGGAAGCCTAGAGATTGCCTCGGGATACTATGAGAAGCACAGGCTGTAGGCACACAGTGAAGTGAGCGAGTGTGTGTGTGTGTAGCATAAAACCAGAAAGTAAAGGGTTACCGCTCCAAGAGCAGTGAGGGAGGGGGAGTGGTCATCAGTGAGGACTCGCCCCCCCTGCTGTAAATTAAAAGTACTTTCACTTTGCAATCACTCCAAGTAAATAAAGTGAATTCTAAGAGAAATATTGGTCATGGACACAAAGATTACATTACAGGATCAGATACTGAGGAACATAACAGTTTTTATTTGGATGATCTGACAGGTACACTAATCACTGGCTGTCCTGCTAGGACAATGAATAAAGGACAATATAACAGCCCAGCTGGTGCGGAAAAAGGGAGGAGGCTGTTGTGTCACTATGCTACAGAAGAAACCCATATGTCATTTTATAAATTAAATATTTTTTTATCAGGTTCAGTCAGGAAAATTTTTTTAAAGGACAAGTGTCATGTAAAAAAATGAAACCCCCCCCCCCCCCCCCCAATTTTTCCCCTCCCCAATCTCCTGTTTGGTTTCCCTTTACAGCAGCATGTCATCCTTCTTGTCCTTTAAAAAAAATATTGTAATAGATTATCTTGCAGTCTGATTAGAATTGTGCGTGGGCATGTTAGATGCATATTGGTTCACTAAAAATA
>NW_026609943.1:0-21826 GCF_029499605.1 Hyla sarda | reverse complement strand
CCCAATAAAGTAGTAAGGGCTGTTACACTGTCCCCATATAGTATTAAGAGCCTTCATACAGCCCTCATATGATAGTAAGGGCCCTCCCACTGTCCCCAGCTGCACAGTGTATTTCCAGTCTACACAGGAGACAACCCCTTCTTTCTACTACTGCTGAGCTCTGTCCAATCCTGTCACATGATCATAACCATCATCACAGGTCCTTCAGCCACAATCTTTTCTCCTGCTGAGCTCCGTACCCACATGTACTAGTCATAACAGGTCCCACAGTGTGCAGCAGATACAGAGCAGATCCTTTTTCCTTCTTACCTTTTAATAGCTAAAAGCCATAAATTCTTTTTTCCATAAATTCTGGTGCTAATTTTGTGTGGGAACAAATTTATTGCACGGAGATCTCTAGAATATATCAGTACCAGGTGTAGATCAGAATTTTTTATTACTTTTTATTTTTTTTAAAATGTTGAAGCTGATGTGACTAAAAACCTGTAAATCTGGATTTTGGAATTGCTTTTTCGTTTACGCCATTTATCGTGCAGAATCAATAACATTATACTTGAATAGCTTATGTGGTGATACCAAATATAAAAAAAGTAATTTTTTTTATTTTAAAAATGGGAAAAATTGGATGATTGTAATTTTTATTATTTTTTTTCAAACTTTTTTATTCCCTTGTATGAGCAATGATTCGATCATTTCACTATTAGTGGTGAACCTCAGCAGGGGGTCCGACAGCTGGGGCTGGAGATCGCGGGGGTATCAGCAGTCGGATTCTCCATGATCAGACATCTTATCCCCAACCCAAAGGATAAGAAGTCCCGAGGCGGAGTACCCTTTTAAGTGCTATTGGCTCAATATTACCATGGCCCATTACCATATACATTTCAAGGTATGTCAAGGTATGACACAACATCATTATATCAGTAATGACATACAGATGCAGCCTCCCCTACTGAATAAGAATATACATTGAAAAATTACCAAATCTAGTCAATAATAGACTATGTTGAGCCCATTAAAGGGGTTATTTAGCCAAAATACACAAATTCCCTATCCACAGGATAGAGGATAAGTGTTTGATTGTAATGCGTTCGACCACTCAGACGCCACACAATGTTCAGAAGGGGGCCAAGGCTCTTTGCACAACACAGAGAAAGTGTGTACTGCAGGCGACACACACTCTGATAATTTCGATCGGAGCACTGGAGATGCCCGAGTGTTGTACTCAGGCATCTTCAGCCTTCCCATATAAATGAATGAAGTTCATGTTGTCTGCAGCACATGCTCTCTTTGGCATGTGTAGAGAAGCAGGGCTTGTTATGGAGATTGTGGGGCGTCCCAGCAGTACGACCCCCTGTGATCAAACACCTATCTAGCCTGTGGATAGAAAATGAGTGTATTTTGGCTGGATAACTCCTTTAACCCCTTAAGGACCCGGGCTTTTTCCGTTTTTTCATTTTCAATTTTTCCTCCTTAACTTAAAAAAATCATAACTCTTAAAAATTTTCACCTAAAATTATATATAATGGCTTAAATTTTGCGTCACTAATTCTACTTTGTAATGACATTAGTCATTTTACCTAAAAATCTACGGTGAAACGGGAAAAAAATCAATGTGCGACAAAATTGATGAAAAAACACTATTTTGTAAGTTTTGGGGGCTTCTATTTTTATGCAGTACATTTTTTGTCAAAAATGATACCTTTTCTTTATTCTGTAGGTCCATACGGTTAAAATGATACCCTACTTGTATAGGTTTGAATTTGTATCACTTCCGAAAAAAATCATGAATACATGCAGGAAAATGTATACGTTTAAAATGGTCATCTTTTGACCCCTATAACTTTTTTCTTTTTCTGTGTTCAGGGCGTTTTGAGGACTCATTTTTTGCGCCGTCATCTGAAGTTTTTAGCGGTACCATTTTTGTTCTGATCAGACTTTTTGATCACTTTTTATTCACTTTTTTGTGGTATAAAAAGTGATCAAAAATGCGCTATTTTGGACTTTGGAATTTATTTGCGCGTACGCCATTGAACGAGCGGTTTAAAAAGCAGTATATTTTTATAAATCGGACATTTCCGCACGCGGCGATACCACATATGTTTATTTTTATTATTATTTACATAATGGTTTTTTTATTTTTGGAAATGCCGGGTGATTTAAACTTTTATTAGGGGAAGGGATAATTGAAAGGGTTAATGATTTTTTTACACTTTTCTTATGCAACATTATAGCTCCCATAAGGGGCTATAACATTGCATTTACTGATCTTTTACACTGATTGATCCATCTCCATAGGAATGGATCAATCAGTGTTTTCGGCGATTGAATGCTCAAGCCTGGATCTCAGGCTTGAAGCATTCATTCGGCGATCGGACAGCACAGGAGAAGGTAAGAGACCTTCCTCCTGTGCTACAGCTGTTCGGGATGCCGCAATTATACCGCGGCGATCCCGAACAGCTCCCTGAGCTAGCCGGGCACTTTTACTTTCGTTTTTAGCCGCGCGGCTCAGCTTTGAGCGCTCGGCTAAAGGGTTAATAGCGCGCGGCACAGCGATCAGTGCCGCGCGCTATTAGAGGCGGGTCCCGGCTTCACTATGACGCCGGGCCCCGCCGCGATATGATGCGGGGTCACCGTGTGACCCCGCGTTATATCGCAGGACCGGGACCCATGACGTATGCATACATCATGGGTCCTTAAGAGGTTAAACCTAATGTTTTCCATATATGTACAGTGAAGGAAAAACATTTTTTTTCCCTGCTGATTTTGTACATTTCCCCACTGACAAAGAAATGATCAGTCTATAATGTTAGTGGTAGGTTTATTTAAATAACAGAATAACAACAAAAAGTTTAGAAAAACGCCTTTCAAATAACTTACACATTGATTTGCATTTTACTCAGAGAAACAAGTATTTTATCTAGCAAGATTTCTGGCTCCCAGGCGTCTTTTACAGAGGCAACAAGCTGAGATTAGAAGCACTCTCGTAAAGGAAGTGCTCCTAATCTCAGCTTGTTACCTGTACAAAAAACACCTGTCCTCAGAAGCAATCAATCAGATTTCAAACTCTCCACCATGGCCAAGACCAAAAAGCTGTCCAGGGATGTCAGGGACAAGATTGTAGACTTACTCAAAGCTGGAATGGGCAACAAGACCATCGCCAAGCAGCTTGGTGAGAAGTTTACAATAAGTGGTGTCATTATTCGCATATGGAAGAAACACAAAATACCTGTCAATCTCTTTTGGTCGGGGGATTCATGCAAGATTTTACCTCATGGAGCTCTAATATTCATGAGAACCATGATGAATCAGTCCAGAACTACACAGAAGGATCTTGTCAGTGATCTCAAGGCAGCTGGGACCATAGTCACCAAGAAAACAATTGGTAACACACTATGCGGTAAAGTACAGTAATTCTGCAGCGCCCACAAGGTCCCCCTGCTGAAGAAAGCATATGTCCAAGCCCGTCTGAAGCTTGCCAATAAACATCTAAATGATTCAGAGGAGAACTGGGAGAAGGAATGCTGCCCGTGACCCCAAAAACACTATCCCCCCATCAAACATGGAGGTGGAAACATTATGCTTTAGGGGTTGTTTTTCTGCTAAAAGGACAGGACAATTTCTAATCCAGGGCATTGAAAATGGGTCATGGATGAGTATTCCATCATGACAATGACCCCAAACACACGGCCAAGGCAACAAAAAAGTGGCTAAAAAATGAAGGTCCCAAAGTGGTATAGCCAGTCTCCAGACCTTAATCCCAAAGAAAATCTGTGAAAGCAGCTGAAGGTTCAAGTTGCCAAATGCCAGCATCAAAACCTTAATAAGATGAAAGTTGAACAAAATCAAGTATTTTGCCACCAAGTAATATTTTGCAAAAAGGTCAAACATCTATTTTATTTATGAAAATGCAAATCCATTAATTGGGGGAGATTTATCAAAACCTGTCCAGAGGAAAAGTTGCTAAGTTGCCCATAGCAATCAATCAAATTGCTTCTTTCCTTTTTAACAAAGTCTCTGAAAAATGAAGTTATATTTTACATTTCTTTGCCTCATTGGTTGAATTCTTCTATACTGTGATTCTATAGGCTACTCAGCAACTTTTTCTCAGGACAGGTTTTGATAAATCTCCTCCATTGTGTGGTGAATAACTGCAGCACAGCTCCCTTTGAAGTGAATGGGAGCTGTGCTTCAGTAATCTGGCTCCCCCACTACACAATGAACACAGCAAACGCTTCCTTGGGTTGTCCCTGGAAAACCACTTTAAAGGATTTATTTGTTTACATTGTGTTCCCTCTATTATTTCATACAGTATATGTTCTTTATATGCATATACATATACATATTTGTGAATATCAGATGGACAACCCTATGACCCTTGCAGGCAGCAAAGCAGTTTTCTGTAAGGGAGCACATCACTATCTTTAAACATCAAGAAGACTCGCTAATGGTTTAGGCTACATTTGCTGCAATATTATAGATTTCCAAGACATTCACCTTAAATAACATTATATTAAACATGCCTTTGGTAATACAGTCATGGCCGTAAATGTTGGTACCCCTGAATTTTTTAAAGAAAATGATGAATTTCTCAGAGAAAAGAATTGCAGTAATACATGTTTTGCTATATACATGTTTACTCCCTTTGTGTGTTATGGAACTAAACCAAAAAAAGGAGGGAAAAAGTAAATTGGAAATAATGTCACACCAAACTCCAAAAATGGGCTGGACAAAATTATTTGCACCCCTAAAAATTTGTTGCTAAATAAGATTGTTTCAGGCAATGGGTGGGGGGGCTGCAGTTAAGATTCTGGTCATGTCTGTGGGCATCTTGTAAATTCACACTGAGGGCAGTAAAGTGTGGGCAGATAAAAGTTCACTTGGTCTTTGCATTGTGTGTCTGTGATTCTAAATGAAGCATGGACAACTGTATATGGATTGATGTGTGTCTATACTTGAGTGCCACAATTGTGGGACATGAGCAACAGATCTAGAGAGAGAGCCTGTCAAATACTCTGAGACCAATTTGCCTTTGAATCTCACAGTCTCAAGGTACAAGTCCATTCAGAGATAGATTTGCATTGTCCACAGTGCACAACATTATCAAGAAGTTTGCAACCCATGGCACTGTAGCTAATCTCACTGGGTGTGGACAAAAGTGAACAGTTTATGAAAGGTGTCAACACAGGATAGTCCGGATGGTGGATAAGCAGCCCCAAACAAGTTCCAAAGATATTCAAGCTGTCCTGCTGGCTCAGGGAGCAGCAGTGACAGCGCGAACTATCCGCCGACATTTAAATGAAATGAAACACTATGTCAGGAGACCCAGGAGGACTCCACTGCTGACACAGAGACATAAAAAAAGCAAGACTACATTTTGCCAAAATGAACTTGAGTAAGCCAAAATCCTTCTGGGAAAACATCTTGTGGACAGATGAGACCAAGATAGAGCTTTTTGGTAAAGCACACCATTCTACTGTTTACTGAAAACAAAATGAGGCCTACAAAGAAAAGAAAACAGTACCTACAGTGAAATATGGTGGAGGTTCAATGATGTTATGGGGTTGTTTTGCTTCCTCTGGCACTAGGTGCTTTGAATGTGTGCAAGGCATCATTAAGTCTGAGGATTACCAATGGATTTTGGGTCCCACTGTACAGCCCAGTGTCAGAAAGCTGGGTTTGCATCAGAGATCTTGGGTCTTCCAGCAGGAAAATGACCCTAAACATGCATCAAAAAGCACCCAGAAATGGATGGCAACAAAGCCCTGGAGAGTTCTGAAGTGGCCAGCAATGAGTCCAGATGTAAATCCCATTGAACACCCGTGGAGAGATCTTAAAATTGGTGTTGTTAAAAGGCACCCTTCCAATAAGAGAGACCTGGAGCAGATTGCAAAGGAAGAGTGGTCCAACGTACCGGCTGAGAGGTGTAAGAAGCTTATCAATGGTTATAAAAAGCGACTGATTTCAGTTATTTTTTCCAAAGGGTGTGCAACCAAATATTAAGTTAAGGGTGCCAATAATTTTGTCTAGCCCATTTTTGGAGTTTAGTGTGACATTATGTCCAATTTGCTTTTTTTCCTCCCTTTTTGGTTTAGTTTCAATACACACAAAGGGAATAAACGTTTGTATAGCAAAACATGTATTACTGCGATCCTTTTCTGTGAGAAATACTTCATTTTCTTGAAAAATTACTGCGGTGCCAACATTTACGGCCATGACTGTATAAAAATTGGTAAAAGTGTTACTATTTTTAGAAATGGAAAACTTTGATGAATTCTCCGCAGATAAAAGTGCTTTCCTCTTATTGTCCGGTGTCACCCGGGGAGCACTGAATCTGAAGGAATTCTACATTCATATAATTTGTAGCTTAACATTTACAATCACATAAAAGACACATAAGGCATTGCACCCATGAATACATAAGGATTGTTTCTTTGGTAACACAGATTTGACACATATAGAACCTTTTGTAGTAAAATGTGTGTGGTTATGAAACAATTACCGATACTTCGTAGCAAATTAAAGAGTTTTCCAGTTAAATACATACCAGAAGTTACGGGCAGCACCACTTTTATCATATGATGTATTATTTTTGGTCTAGCCTCTCAAAGGCCAAAGAACATGAAATCACAGGCTGCACATAAAAATTACATATTCCCGTAGCGAAACAGAACAGTTCACCTTATTGCATATTACAGATATAATAATCATTCAACATAAATGTTTGTAATGTAGAAAGAATGATATAAGACACTGCTAACACTGTCTCCACTTCTTCCCGTCACCACAACTACCACAAAAAAATATCATGAGTTTATAATTTTCCAGAAATTACACTTCATTATTTTCATTGCCTTAACATAAAATACAAGATCATAGATACAGAATACAGCCAAGGTGAAATGTTTTACAGTAGATCTGTCAGCTAAATGTGCTCAAGGTGTAAACTCCCATTAGCCACAATGGCATAAAGAATGTTATACTATTAGGCTAATAGGATAACTGAAAAAAAAAATATACATTATTCTCATAGTTATGAGTTCGCCATAAAGGGACCACTCCTGCTACACCATAAAACTGGTACTGATAGGCTGCTTTGTATGTGAATAGACCGCAGCCTGTCCATCACTGTGAGGGTTGGGGATAGGCAGGGGGAATCATACCTATGAGACTAATGTATTCTTCTAGTGTTCTTATTAGTCAAATGTCCCTGCATCTGTAGTTGTACAGTATTTAACCCCTTAAGGACCACAAGTTTTTTCATCTTTGCACTTTCGTATTTTCCACCTCACATTCTAAAAGTCAGAACACTTAATTTTGAACCTACAGACCCCTATGATGGCTTATTTTTTGCACCACCAATTCTACATTATAATGAGATCAGTCATTTCACCCAAAAATTTACCGAAAAACCATAAAAAAAAATTGTGGGGCAAAAGTGAAAAAAAAACAATTTTGTAACTTTTGATTGTACACAGTGCACTTATCATAAAAATAACACCATATCTTTCTTCTGTAGCTCCATACAGTTACAAGGATACCTAATTTATAAAGGTTTTATTTTATTTTACTACTTTAACCCCTTTTTTACCAAAAAATTTATTACGCAACCAAAAAAAGACTATTTGTGTGGGGAAATTGAAAAGAAAGCCACAATTCTGCAAATGTTTCATTTTCACGCCATACAATTTATGGTAAAAATGTAATGTTTTCTTTATTCTGCAGGTCAAAATGATACCCATGATTACATACTTTTCAATTATTGTGAATTCAGCTAGAGAAAAAAAAAACATGGTCACACATCCACAACATGCACCTTGATCTCATGCTTGTCAGCAATATTTATTGACCCCTTAATGACAGTCCATTTTCACCTTAAGGACCCGAGCATTTTTTGCTGACCTCTGTCACTTTAAGCATTAATAACTCTGGGATGCTTTTACTTTTCATTCTGATTCCGAGACTGTTTTTTCGTGACATATTCTACTTTATGTTAGTGGAAGATTTTTGTCGATACTTGCATAATATCTTGTTGAAAAATAAAAAAATTTTATGAAAACTTTGAAAATGTAGCATTTTTTTTTACTTTGAAACTCTCTGCTTATAAGGAAAATGGACATCCCAAATAAATTATATATTGATTCACATATACAATATGTCTTTTTTATGTTTGCATCATAAAGTTGACATGTTTTTACTTTTGGAAGACATCAGAGGGCTTCAAATTATAGCAGCAATTTTCCAATTTTTCACAAAAGTGGATTTGAAGGGCTTTCGTATTAGAAATACCCCTTAAATGATCCATTATAAAAAACTGCACCCCTCAAAGTATACAAAATTATATTCAGAAAGTTTGCTAACCCTTTAGGTGTTTCACAGGAATAGCAGCAAAGTGAAGGAGAGAATTCAAAATCTCCAGTTTTTGCACTTTTGAATTTTTACAAGGGGTAAAAGGAGAATAAAAACAAAATGTGTAACCCAATTACACAACAACCCACATGGCATACTATTTTGGAAACTACACCCCTCAAGGCACGTAACAAGGGGTACAGTGAGCCTTAAAGGAAAACTCTGGAATAGGAAAATTGCCTGCCATACACTCGGCAGTAAAAAAAATAAACCGGTACATACCTTCCTTCACTCCCCCGGAGCTTCCGGTAACCAGCTCCGGCCTCCGCCGTGACACTATTCCAGGTTCCGGTGGTCGGTGTGTCATACTGCACTCAGCCAATCACCACCCGCAGCGAAGTCCCGACTCGGCTGGCGATAGGCTGAGTGGCAGTGTGACGTTTTCGGCTCCGGCAGCAGGTGCCGGTGTAGTGAAGAATTGTGTGTCTTAAAGCGTTCTCTCACTGCTGCTCAGCCTATCGCCGGCCGAGTCGGGACTTCGCTGCGGCCGGTGAATGGCTAAGTGCAGTATGACTCGCCGACTACCGACACCCAGGAAGAGGATCTCGGCAGAGGCCGGAGCCGGTTACCGGAGGCACTGGGGGAGCGAATGAAGGTATGTACCTTTTTATTTTTTTTACTGCCGGGTGTATGACGGGCAATTTTCCAATTCCGGAGTTCTCCTTTAACACCCCACAGGTGCTTGACAACTTTTCGGTAAAAGTCGGATGTGTAAATTAAAAAAAATTTTTTCACTAAAATGGCGCAGCACTGAGTGGTGCCATTTTATGCTAGGGATGTTAGGGACCCATTACTTACAGGTGGCCGTGACATAGCTAGCAAAAAAAGAAAGAATTTCTCTAAAAACAGGCGCTTCGCCCAATAAAAGGTTTTCTTTATTCCATCAAGTTAGATATAAAAGATTAAAAAGCACTTTCAACGCGTTTCTAGCTCGGACCAACATTGCCTGAATTTTTAATGGTATTTCACTAGGATTGCGCTCCTCTTGTCTTTTTTGTCTCTATAGCACAGTGACATAGCTAGCGGCCTTGCACTTCATGATCATAAAGTATCCTAACGACCTGTTAGTTTAATAAATGTTGCTGAGAAGCATTAGATCATTGTGCATGTTGTGGATGTGCGACCATGTTTTTGCTGTAGTTGAATTCACATTGTGTTTTCTACCCCCCTCTTTTTTTGGTTTTCACTTGGTCTGCACTCTGCCCCTCCCCCTCAGCCCAGGCTTGTTTAAATTAGCAGGAAGCTGCATTAGGGCCCTATTCCTTTCTGGCACCTTCACAGTCTCTGGCTGGAAGCACATGGTAAGTGAGCTTTTTACATCTGTTCACACTGGTGCAGTGCTGTGTGGCGTCCATTGCTGCCCCAGCACTCTGTCTGTGGGGAGGCGTGGCCCAGGGACTGGTTTGAGTGGCATTGTGGCTGCTCTGCCAGTGGGTCATTCCCCCATGGGCATTGGTGTTGGGGCAGTGGTGGTCGCCACTCAGTGCTGCGCCATTTTATGCTAGGGATGTTAGGGACTCGCTACTTACAGATGGCCATGACGTGGCTAATGCGTGCTAGCATAAAGTACAATAATGACATGTTAGTTTAATAAATGTTGCTGAAAAGCATTGGATCAAGGTGCATGTTGTGGATGTGCGACCATGTCTGTTTTTTTTTTACATTTTCTATTATTGTACTGCTTAAAAAAATCGCACATTTTTAACCAAATTTGTATGTTTAAAATCCCTCTATTTTATATTTTGACGACCTATAACTTTAAAAATTTTCCATCTAAGCAGCGGTATTAGGGCTAATTTTTTGCGCCATGATTTGCTTCACAGTGAAAATTACCTTGGTAAAGTTACTGATCGTGGTTCAAAGTTCACAACAGTGTTGGGTCACAATTATTTGCACTAACATCACAGACCCATCTGAATCCACCGCTTTTGTAAGAGTTCCCTAGAACAAAAGCTATCTCATACCATTGACAAAGGGTGTGGAGGCCACAAGGGAGGTGCCCAGGGGCTGCTGTGATTGTGAATTATTAGTCGAGGAAGTGGGTTGCATTGTGCTCAGCTGTGAAATCTGGCAACGGAGTGACACACAATGCCACCTGCTTCCCTAGCTTATAATTCACGTTCGCAGAGGGTTTCAGCAGTGAGATCAGGTGCAATCAACAACTTTTTACATTTTAAAACACTTGATTGGTTGGACTGCTGATCAATCAGTTTAAGTTTTTAACTCCGCCAATTAGGAAAACGAGCCGGGAGAATTTTGTGCTGTCCTGCTCGGTCCTTGCTCCATCGACATACATTGCAAGTGTGTTTTGATCACGTGACACAGAGCGAAAGGTGAACACGCTGAATTTGAACTTCTCCCACCTCGTTCTTCTGATCGATGGTGGTCTCAACACTTAGACCCCTACTAATCCACACTTTAGGCATGTTGCTAGGACATTCTCCAAATGACAGTGACCATTTAAGTAAGTGACACGTTACTCTTACTAAGCTAAACTACCAGGAAAGTTGGCATTATCATCAGCCACACAAAAAATCTGAGATATTTCTGTTGTAATCCAGTGCATTTTAGTCTGAAAAAATATGTTACATTTAAAATGACCCATTTTTCATCTCAGTTACGCATTTGGCAGCTGAACAAAAGCTAGTTGTGAAGACTTCATAAAGAACAGTTATATCAGTCCTGAAAAAAAAGAATGCAAATTATGGGTTACAAGATTATGACCCATACTTTACCATACTTCAGGGTCATAATTAACAGCATTATTTTCTTTTTATCTTTGGTCTATATATACAAAGAGAAGTTATTGTAATGCTTAACCCCCTCAATAACCAACTACTTGAATGTCTCAGGTTCTAATTGATTTTCCTTCAACATTAATGCAACACCATACAATCATAATCTAGAAAAATACTTTGATGAAAAAAAATATAAAAAATGAAAATATTACCATCAACAGCTAGAGGGTTCAAATGAATGACATAAAAGAATATCACAAATAGATTTTGAATGAAAGGTCAGTCTATAGACACATAAGGATAATGTCATGACTAACTGGGTGGACAGGGAGAGTGAGCCCTAAACTGACCCTAAAAACACTCTCCCTGCCTACTTGCTCATCCATCCTAAGCGATGGATCGACAACTGGGTGCCGGTCCCTCCCTGCGCTACAGTGCAGTGGCACAAAAACAAATAAATACATAGTCGGTCACATGACAAATACATTACAGGAAAATTACTAGACAACCAGATATACAGGATACAAATACTAACAGGGCAGAATATAAACAGGCAAACTGATCAGGACATAGGACACTGTTCACACTGGGACACAGAACAAACAAACTGGACACCCTAATCCAAAAGGAGTAGACAATATAATAAAGCCAAATAGACTACTGACCAACGGTTACACTCCACCGTGTGATCAGGATGCTGACCCAGTAGGAAACAAATATAATACAAGAAACTTCATAAAAACGGACACAAGAAAACTAAACTCTACAACATAGAGGAACTCTGGTCAGAATATTAGACAGGATATTTCTCAAGATTCAAAACAGGATATATTTCAGGATACAAGACAGGATAAATTAAAAACCAAACTCCACTAAGAGGAGGAACACAGGACAGGATTCTCACAGTGTGAACACAGACCAAACAAATTAGAAAGGACATACATCTGTCATAACCAACTAAAATGTAACAGGCTACAATCTATAGTAAACAAGATATTAACAATGGCTAAAAACTCAGATCATATCACAAGCTAAATACAAGATAACGGCTCAAGCAGACATAGAAGTATAATGCATAGACATAATAGCAGCATTATTGCACTCAACAGACAAAAAGTATTGCACAAGATAACCAGCCACTAGAATGCAGACTGAGCTGGAGATACATAGGCACACCCGCATTCTCATTGGTTCTGAGTATTAACTATTCCCTATCCAGGGAAAACAGAAAAACTGTTTTGAAGATACTAGTGTGTGAATATACACCTAAACAGAAAAATATGAAAACAAATAAATGGACATTACAGATAAGGACCTCATCAGCTTCTTGATATTAGTAAGAATCTGCTACCTGCTGGGCCACAAATAATCTAACCTCTATTACTTGCTCATATTTTGCACTTTTTATCTGTATTATTCTTGTGTAGATGGGACTTTTTTTCATCACTTTATCATCAGCAATTCTGGTGTTTGGTATTTTTCTTAGGTTTGCGCCCTTCACCGTGCGGGATCAACTGTCTACCCAGTGTAATTGATAAAAAAGGACAGGGCTTGTACCTACCTGGGCTCTTGCTGTGCCGGGGGAAGCCCCCCGGGCTTTTGAGCACCTTTCCATGATGACAAAAAGCTTTTATCTCAGCTCTGAAAAGAACTATGGGGGAGATTTATCAAAACCTGTCCAGAAGAAAAGTTGCCCAGAGCAACCAATCAGCTCGCTGCTTATATTTTTAACACGGCCTTTGCAAAATTAAAGAAGCAATCTGATTGGTTCCTATGGGCAACTTTTCCTTTGCACAGGTTTTGATAAATCTCCCCCTATGTAAATAAAAAAATGCTCCAAATCTATCTAGCCATGGGCTCATTAACATTCCTGTTATCCTGCTGATAGATCCATTTTAAGCTAATAGTGTACTGCACTGCTGTATTGTTATGGAATCAAACTGTTAACCTTCAAATGTTGAAAACTACAAGTCTCAGCATGCCCCGACAGCTGTCCTGACATACTGTGAGTTGTAGTTTTGCAACAGTTGGAGGTCCACAATGTAGTGTATATTTACAATAATTACAGAAATGAAATGTGAAGAAGTGTGAGTGTATTTTCCAGACTAATAATACCTTATGCTACTATTAACTACCTCACTGTCTATTGCACTGCAATAATTATATAACCTCAATCCCAGTTATAATCTGTGAACCCGAGTCATAAACCAGAAACTTTTAGCTGAGTCTGAATGCTTGGCGAATAATGCTAAATGTTATTATTGAAAGTTGCCACTCCTGCATGGAATAATAGGCTTGACAAAAATGCTTTTCATGTATTATTTAAATAATGTACTGCTGAGGTCACCACATACAGTATATAGACACTATCACACAGAAATGTTCATTAAATATATGTGATGTCATAGACTTTCCTTAAGATTGATATAAACATAAATAGAGAAGCAGCGGTGATGCTCCTATGCACATTAGGAGGCATTTAAATCACATTTTTACTGTATGTTGTCCATCAAAATTGTATTTTCAGCACCTACTGCAGCATGCCCACAGGATGGCCATAGGCTTTTATTGACCAAGTACAGTATACATGTGATTAGATCTGGTCTGTTTTATGCCACTATATGTTTTATTTGATGGATAGAGATACATATTCTTTGAGAGCTAGAAAAGCTTAGTACTTTTCTATCAGTAAGAAAAAGTATAACAGCATAAAGCAGGCCAAATTTGGTTACATGTAGTGGTCTGTGAAAGTCTATGCCATAGTTAGATTGTAAGGCTAAAAAAAAAGACATCCATACATCCAGTTGAGCCTATTACTAGGTTATTAGGTCATCTTTTTTTCTACACTAAATAACCCTAAAGCTGATCATTTTTCTGTGTAGTGTGGTCCTCTCACTCCCCTTATTACTCTTGTTGTTTGTCTTTGAACCTTCTCCAGCTCCACTATATCTTTCTTGTACCCCATGCTATGGCATATGTTAGAACGCCTCCTTAACCCCTTAAGGACCAAGCATTTTTCTGTTTTTTCACTTTCGTTTTTTCCTCCTTACCTTTTAAAAATCATAACCCTTTCAATTTTGCACCTAAAAATCCATATGAGGGCTTATTTTTTGCACCACCAATTTTACTTTGGAATGACATCAGTCATTTTACACAAGCATTTATGGCGAAACGGAAAAAAAAATCATTGTGCGACAAAATTGAAGAAAAAACACCATTTTGTAAATTTTGGGGGCTTCTGTTTCTAGGCAGTAAATTTTTCGGTAAAAATGACACTTTATCTTTATTCTGTAGGTCCATACAATTAAAATGATCCCCTACTTATATAGGTTTGATTTCGTCATACTTCTGGAAAAAATCATAACTACATGCAGGAAAATTTATACATTAAAAATTGTCCTTTTCTGAACCCTATAACTTTTTTATTTTTCCACGTACAGGGTGGTTTGAGGGCTAATTTTTTGCGCTGTGATCTGAAGTTTTAATCGGTACCATTTTTATTTTGATTGGACTTCTTGATCGCTTTTTATTCCTTTTTTTATGGTATGAAAAGTGATCAAAAATACGCTATTTTGGACTTTGGAATTTTTTTGCGTGTACGCCATTGACCGTGCGGTTTAATTAATGATATATTTTTATAGTTCAGACATTTACGCACGCGGCGATACCACATTTGTTTATTTTTATTATGGTTACATATTTTTAATATGGAATTTGGGAAAAGGGGGGGTGATTTAAACTTTTAATAAGGAAGGGGTTAATGTGTGTGTTTTTAAACTTTTTTTAAACTTTTTTTTTTTTTTTACACTTTTAGTCCCCTTAGGGGACTTTTAGGAGGAATCATTAGATTCCTCATACAGATCATTGTGGTTTCATAAAACCACAATGATCTGCGTGCTCTGCTCCGGGGGGGCGATACACCCCACTGGACCACCAGAGACTTAATACAGGCACCTTTAGATGCCGCTGTCAACTTTGACAGCGGCGATCTAAAGGGTTAATAGCCGGCCGCAGCGATCGCCGCATGTCGGCTATTAACGCCGGCCCCCAGCTACAGGAATCAGCTGGGGGCTGTCCGGTATGACGCGGGCTCGAGTCGGGAGCCCACGTCATACCCCGGTAACGGCCATTGGACGAGTATAGACGTCCATGGTCGTTATCGGGTTAAACAAATGATGGAGGATTCCAATTTTGAAAATAGGAAAGTTCCAATGACGGACATTTGAGGCGAGGATTAGGCATTTTGGAGTACCTCTCATTAACTTGATACATTTTTATAATCCTCCCAGTTCACTTCCCCCATCATGCCTCTATTTTTATTATTTTTCATTTTCTACCTTGATATTGTATTTTCTGCTCAGCCTCAGGTTCACCCCTGGGAAGGGGCATTCCCCAGCAGGTGTGACATTATCTGAAGCCATACAGGGGAGAACTTCCTCGTGAGGTAAGTGTGAGATGAGCTATGATTGGATAACGCTGAACACAAACCCCTCAGCACTCCCGACTGCATTTCCTGTGTTTGGACTTCTGCCAGGCCAGCAGGTGTCCAAAGCCTGTGTAAAAGATGGGGGGGAAATGTGCTCTGGACAAGTGGAGAGACACCTAGTGGCAGCATTTTTAAACACATATAAAATATAGAAAACTTCATTTTTTTTAAAACAAAGTATATTAGACAGATTTTTTTATTTACCATAAGGAGTGCAATAGCAAAACATTCATTTTAATGAGATTGCCCATTTAAACATGCCCATTTCTTTATTCTGCTAGAGATGGGTATGTCAGAGTGCACTCACCGACTCGCAGGTCCCGTGTGGCTGCTCATAGCAGCGGATTGCTGCTGCAAGCAGGCCTGGGGCGGGGTGAGGTGGGAGAACGGGCGTGGCAACAGCTGGAGGCCGTATGACACATTGGATCTGGGTGATTCCTGGGTCCAGGTGTCACGCTGTAGCTTAGGAAGAGGATCACATAAACAATACACAATGGGCATAACTCTAAACTTGCTCCTCCCACCTGATAACTAACCCCTTTTACAGAAGCAGTCCTGAGTGGGATTTTGTTATGTGGTCACTGTTTGCCATTATAATTTGTCTAAAACATTCCTTAAAATATGAGCCAAAGATAACCAGCTATCCAAATAAATTTGCTGCATAAGTACATTTGATGTTTATATTCTGCTATGCCCTCATGGATTTTATTATGTGGGAAAATCAAAGCACCATTTATTTTTTTAGGATTAGGGAGTATTTTACTCCTACAAGTCTGGGAAGGGAGCTCTATGTCTCATATTCCCCCATAAATGAAAATCACAAGTAATAGCCCTTGGTTTTCAGATTTGCCAGCCTTGAGAGGGTTAATCCCCGACAACAGGCAGCAATCAGCATACTGTTTTGCTTCAATGTGAAGCTAGATGGATAATGTGACTCAATGCACTGTTTATTCTGTTTGTTTGTGGCTAGCTGACATGCCCATTTAGACACCTGTGGATGTTAATGTCATCAGGAGGCCAGAAGTATATATTCACATGAAACGGTCATCACTTTTGCCTGTATACCCATTGTTCGATATCCTGCCCCCCCCCCATTCTGTAAGACCAGATTCACACTTCGGAATTTCCAGCTGGACAAAATCCGTCCAGTGATTTCGAGTTTGGCCAGTCGGAGCAAGGATCGCACGGACATTGTTGTCCCTATAAATGCCAATGTTTGCGGTGGGGAAATCCGCCAGAACATTAAACAAGTTCAATGTTCTGGCGGTATTTTTCATGCAGATTTTCTGGGCAGAAAGTATGCCTCAAAAATTCTGCAGTGTACACTGTGCAGTGTAATCCCAATGTCAGCAATGGGACTCTGCTGCACCGGAATTACCAAGCGAAATGCGTGAACCCGGTGTAAGTGTATGAATAAAGCTTGAAGATAAACACAACTGGTGAGTGCCACAATTCTATTCTCTTTGTTGATGTGTACACCCCACAGTTTACATAAGCATGGGAAGTAGGGAGCTATACATGATCCATGGGGTCTGTGAAAAAGTCATTACAGAAGTTCCTTAATACAGTGAAACTTCTGCAATAAAAACACCCCTATCAGGCCCAGGCCTGAGTATTAAATCATACATGTGTTTTATAATTGCATCTGTGTATAAACTAAAGACCTGGGGGGTGAGGGGTCATTCAGACGGTGTATCTTGTGTCTTTTATGTATTGCAGTTTATTGCGGGGTCTGGCTGTGTGTTTACATCGTCTTTGAAGTCCTGCACACTGTTCCCATCATATAATCAACCAGATAAGAGGGCCAGGAAGAGAGATGCCCCCCTGATTTAGTTAGGGGAGAATGGGAAGGGGGGCCACCTGCCCCTGAGACTTCTGTGGTTGAGTATGTTCTGAGATTCAGGGATAGAATGCAGACATTGACTGGGCTGGTACATGACAACCTCACAGCAGCACAGTCCAGGTGGAAGTACTGGTACGATCGTGTCAGGGAGAAATAGAGGAGTAATGGAGACAGATCTATCAGCCTGGAAAGGCAAGATCTCTCTGTCCCCATCTAAAGGGGGAGGTGTCAGGCCCAGGCCTGAGTATTAAATCATACATGTGTTTTATAATTGCATCTGTGTATAAACTAAGACCTGGGGGGTGAGGGGTCATTCAGACGGTGTATCCTGTGTCTTTTGTGTATTGCAGTTTATTGGGGGGTCTGGCTGTGTGTTTACATCGTCTTTGAAGTCCTGCACTCTGGTCCCATCATATAATCAACCAGATAAGAGGGCCAGGAAGAGAGATGCCCCCCTGGTGGCATCAGAGGGGAGGGGGGAATGGAGTCCCTCCAAAAAGGAGATATATAGTATTTAACAATGCTAGAGTCGGTTGTTAAGATCTGTGCCCCAAGCTGACAAGACCATCCTAAGGACAGCTGGAGACTCACTCTCATGGACTGCTATACTATTACGCTGTAAGAACTTCATTTTTGCTTTTCTGAACTTGTATTGCTAAACTCTTATATATATTCTTATACCTGTATGTCATTTGTTTATTTTTATGCATAGTACTGTGATACCTTTTATCAGATTAAATGTTTAATTAATCAGCTCTGGTCTTTGATCTCTAAATATATGAGCTCACCTTTCTGAAGGCAGCTCGGGTGAAACACGTTTATCTAAGGGTTAATTTGGTGACTTGCTGGGACTAGTAGTGGATACCCAGAGGTCTGGCGGCTTTAACCCTTGCACCATCACACTCTCTCTGGCGTCTTGGCTGGACCGATAGGGTGTGATCGTGACAACCCCTTTGAGAAGATCACCTCTTTATCTTCATTAAATTTCCTGTGACCAATTTCCGATTTTATAACATAGTATGCATATCGGCCATCGTCTTCCAGTAGACCATCCCCATAGAACAGTGTTTCCAAAGTGTGGTCCTCAAGTCCCCCCAACAGGTCATGTCTTCAGAATTTCTTTAGTCTTTCACAGGTGATATAACTGTGGTCAGTATATCAGGTATCACCCCAAGTGTTCTCTGTATAGGAGATCCTCAAATCCTGACCTGTTGGGGGTACTTGAGGGTTGCACTTGGGAAACTGCCATAGAAGATCACTCATCAATGCAATTTTGGGTGCTTTTCTCAAAGAGGTTTTACTGTACATTATATGCCTACACAGGGCAGAGCAGCAGAGGACATGTCAGACCTGTGCATCAGTATACCAGCTTTTATACGTATATAGTGGGCCTAGTTTACTAAGGCTTTTCCAAGTAGATTTTGTAATGTTTTTGTCGTGTGCCAGAATTTGCAACAAAAAATCAAAAAAACCTTACTAACTCTTCCCTCCACTCAGAAAAGGAGGTGTGGTCGCTGACAAAAGGGGCATGTCTTCAGAAAAGGGGAATGTCCCTGCATTTTCAACACTCAACACATTTCACCTGTCCAGAGAAGGAGCAAATACCCATAGTGAATATCTCCTGTTCTGTACAGTTCCTGACATGGACAGAGGTGGCAGCAGAGAGCACTGTGTTCAGACTAGAAAGATCTACACAACTTCCTGTACAGTAAACAGCAGCTGATAAGTACTGGAAGGATTAAGATTTTTATATAGAAGTAATTTATAAATCTGTATAACTTCCTGCCACCAGTTGATTTGAATTTTTTCCCCCACCGGAGTACCCCTTTAAGGTAACTTATTTTTGTGTATTATTTTCAGTAACTCTAGATAGTACCATTTGTTCAGTATTTATTTATTTTTTGTTACTTTGTTACTCTGTCTTTGCCTTATTTGCCTTGTTCACTCTGCAGATCACAGAGAATCTTTTTCCGCAGTTCAGCAATTTCCAGGATTTCAACTATAAAATAAAAGTACAAAATATGATGACTATGGAAAGTACGCTCTCTTTGAATTCTACAGGTATAAGAAAAAAAGGGGAAAGACCGGCACAGGCGCCTAGTGCATTACTGTAGTATTTAAGAGAAAATTAAGCTGAGGGCAAACAGGATGCCCGAAGGTAAAGGGTACTCACCTGGAGCAAGTGGAAAACTTGCATATCAACCCTCAGTAGGGGTTAGCAATATATGGAAACAGTTGCTGAGCCTAGGGTGCAGGAGAGGGCTTGCCAATCCTGGAAGACAAGCTGAAGTGGATGCAGAAAAAAAACTGTGGAAACAGGCACCCAAATTCACCAGAAGAGGCCAGAGTTTATTACATGAAACACATCAAATACATGAAAACAATGAAAAACAAATACGCAAGCATAATATAAAGTAGTATATGGGTACATAATGCAGATGATGCAGTGGGCGTACAAAAATTCATGAAGTGACCATAGACACAAAAAATAAAAGATGCAACCGAGTTGGCCTGGAGCGTAGTACCTCCGGGTCAGGGGAGGATGTACGGGCGAGGCTGTAACTAGGATGCTTCGTTAGAGCTGCAACCAGCACGCCCAGAGTCAGCCTACTGTCACTGTGAGGACATCTTCGTGCTGCGGTCACGTGTCTAGGCTCCCGTAGCGCAGCACTGGATCCTAGAAGCGCTGAGAAGCAGTAAGTAGAGAAGAGCTGTCAGAAATACAGAAGAGACAGGGAGATGGGAGAGACTGATTGGAATAATGGTATAAATGGAACAGAGGGAGGTATGGAGGGGAGAAGGTATGGTAAATAGGATAGTGAGTGTAAAGATAATTGGGAGAAAATGAGGGGAAATGACTGGAGTGTTTGTATGTGGTGGAGAAAAACGGTTCTGAGTGGAAATGAAAGGGATGATTGATAATGATGGGTAAATGATGGCACAAAGATGGATGAATTGTTAGGATTCGGCTAGCTGGATGTGGATCCTCTGTGTCAGAGAGGGATTGGCGTGGACCGTGCCGGTGGACCGGTTCTAGGTTGCTACTGGTTTTCACCAGAGCCCGCCGCAAAGCGGGATGGTCTAGCTGCGGCGGTAGCAACCAGGTCGTATCCACCGGCAACGGCTCAACCTCGCTGACTGCTGAGAAGGCGTGGGACAGAAGGACTAGGCAGAGGCAAGGTCAGACGTAGCAGAAGGTCGGAGCAGGCGGCAAGGATCGTAGTCAATAGTAATAGCAGAAGGTCTGGAAACACAGGCTTTGGACAACACTAAACGCTTTCTCTGGCACAAGGCAACAAGATCCGGCCAGGAAGGAAAGGGGAAGTGAGGTTATATACACAGGGAGCAGGTGGAAGCTAATTAGACTGATTGGGCCAGGCACCAATCACAGGTGCACTGGCCCTTTAAATCATAGAGAGCGGGCTCGCGCGCGCGCCCTAGAGAGCGGAGCCGCGCGTGCCAGAACATGACAGCCGGGGACCGGGACGGGTAAGTGGCTTGGGATGCGATTCGCAAGAGGGCGCGTCCCGCTATGCGAATCGCATCCCCATCGTGAATGACAGTGCAGCGCTCCCTGTCAGCGGGTCTGACCGGGGCGCTGCAGAAAGGAGAACGCCACGAGCGCTCCGGGGAGGAGCAGGGACCCGGAGCGCTCGGCGTAACATGAATCAAGACATATAGATGGTAGTAAGTAGGAATCAAGACATATAAATGGTAGTAGGTAGGAATGAATCCAGATATGTACATGAAAGAAGGTAATGTGGTAGGTAATTCAGGTGTACAGGTGAAAGGTAAAGGGTATATCCTACTAGACATTATAATAATAATATACACATGAAAATACAAGATGAATACAGTATATACAACAGGAAAGCAAAAGTGCAAAAAAATTACAATAAATATATAGAGCCGAGGCAAGTGCTCTCTATCACCCAAAGTGCAAGAAAAAGTGCAAATGTGTCACACTAAAAAAACGTGCACAAAGGATGCGGTCTATTGCTAAGCCCTTCTCCAACAGGAGAGAGGCCCCCCAACAAACCTACCCTTCACCTCCGGGCCAAAAAGCACCTGCAAGGATCCAAGTTCGATGCCCATTTTTGCCGAAGCTACTAATACATACATATATATATATATATATATATATATATACATACAGTGAGGATCAAAAGTTTGGGCACCCCAGGTAAAAAATTGTATTAATGTGAATAAAGTGAATAAATCTCCAAAAGGCATCAAATTACAGATTAGACATTCTTATAATATGTCAACAAAAGTTAGATTTTAATTCCATCATTTACAATTTTAAAATAACAGAAAACTAAAAAATGGCATCTGCAAAAGTTTGGGCACCAT
>NW_026609942.1:0-21896 GCF_029499605.1 Hyla sarda | reverse complement strand
TTGCTCCTACTCTGGGCAGTTCCTGGCATGGACAGAGGTGTCAGCAGAGAGAACTGTGGTCAGGCAGAAAGGAAATTAAAAAAGAAAAGAACTTCCTGTGGAGCATGCAGCGGCTGATAAGTACTGGAAGGATTAAGATTTTTATATAAAAGTAATTTACAAATCTGTTTTTAACTTTCTTGCACCAGTTGAAATTTGTTTAAACCGGAGTACCCCTTTAAGCAGCTGATAAGTATTGGAAGGATTAAGATTTTTTAATAGAAGTAATTTACAAACCTGTTTAACTTTCCGGCAACAGTTGATTTAAAAGAAAATGTTTTCCAGTGGATTACCCCTTTAAAGGGCTACTCCGGTGGAAAACGTTTTTCTTTTTATTTTATAATGAACTGGTGCCAGAAAGTTAAACAGATTTGTAAATTACTTCTATTAAAAAACAATCCTTTCAGTACTTTTTAGCAGCTGTATAATACAGAGGAAATTCTTTACTTTTTGAATTTCTTTTTTGTGTTATCCACAGTGCTCTCTGCTGACACCTGATGCCCGTATCAGGAACTGTCCACGGCAGGAGAAAATCCCCATAGCAACCCTATTCTGCTCTGGAGACAGTTCCTGACACGGACAGAGGTGTCAGCAGAGAGCACTGTGCTCGTGATGTCAGCAGAGAGCTCTGTGTTCAAAAAAGAAAATAACTTCCTCTGTAGTATTCAGCAGCTAATAAGTACTGGAAGGATTAAGATTTTTTAATAGAAGTAATTTACAAAAAACTGTTTAACTTTCTGCTTTAAACTGTTTAACTTTAAACATGAAAACAGAACACAACAAAAAGGTCCATGATGAGATCCTTCACATATAACTGGAGGGGAGGGGTGGTTGGTTCAACTAACGGTGGAGGCAGCCATTTTTTATGGAACGCACCACGGTGTATCACATGATCCATCTAAGCCGGTTAGTAATTACGAAAAGGTTTCAAGTGATACAATCCGATTCCGTTTAGTGGAGGTTTTGTCCAATATGATCCTGTGACGTACCATGTGACTGCGTCATCATAGTGTCCGACACCTCAACGTAGTGATGTATGGGTAAAATGGCTGCCTGCTTCTCTACGGTTCAGACGGCACCAACACTGGATCTGGGATGTTTTCACAGTTGTGCTTCTTAATAAACTTGTCCATACGATTCATGGCCGCCTTGTGCCGACGCCTCCCGGATACAGAGACCCAGGTATAATAGACACAGTCTGCAAGAGGGGGAGACGGGAACATATTTTAGCTCTTACAAAGAAGAATCTGTATAAAAAAAAAAACACTTAAAAAAAACAAACAGCTCTGCTACTTCGGCAGCTGTTTGGGTAGGGGATCACACGTGCCGCATTTGCTGCTGTGTCTTTTCCTACCCATTAAAGTCAATGGGTAACAAAATCACCTGCAGAAAATACCTACCCCCTAGGGTAGGATTTCCAAATCAGGGTGCCTCCAGCTGTTGCAAAACTACAACTCTCAGCATGCCCGGACAGCCTTCGGCTGTCCGGGCATGCTGGGAGTTGTAGTTTTGCATTCGCTGGAGGCACCCTCGTTGGGAAACACTGCCCTAGGGGAAGGGTCACACACACAGCGCATCCGCAGTGTATTTGACACTGTGGATGCACTACTGACCTTCCCTAGAGTGGGCCCCCTGCTGTGCCTTGCTGGGAGTTGTAGTTTTGCAACAGCTGGAGGTACCCTGGTTGGGAAACACTGCCCTAGGGGAAGGGTCACACATAGCGCATCAGCAGCGTATTTGACGCTGCGGGTGTGCTAATGCCCTTCCCTAGAGTGTGCCCCCTGCTGTACCCATGTGGCCTGCTTTGACGGCATGTAGCAGCAATTCGCCGCTATGAGCAGACACACTGGGATCTGCGAGTCCGGCACGCTTGTGCAGTGTACTCCGACATCGCGGCCATTCTCGGCCTAGCTCAGGGTGCAGGGGGAACGGCCGCCTAGTCTGTGAGTACAATGCGTGTCTGTTAGTAGCGGCAGATTGCTGCTTCAAGCAGACAAAGCAGGACGCACGATCACAGCAGGGGGCACACTCCAGGGAAGGTCAGTAGCGCATCCGCAGCATCAAATACGCTGCGCATGCGCTACGTGTGACCCAGGCCTTTAGGGTAATATAAACCTCTACCCAATGTAAAACCACTCGGTGGGGGCGACTTACCCGGTCCCTGTAACGTTCCAGCTACTAAAGCCTTTTTCATGGCAAGTTCTGCGCACTCCTGCCAGTCCTTTTTGGCGTGAAACTTTGTGAAGTGGTACGACGGCCACCAGCTCTTTCGGGGCAGCCAGGCCTCTAATACCCAAGCGCTACGATCACTGGCAAGAAAACAGATTATTATTGAGCACGTCAGCGCTTATCCAATACGGGATCCACATCAGTGTCCTAGAATAAGAAGCCGCTTCAATATCCGCAGCATTCATCTAATTGAAGCGGAGCCAATAGATCTGTAGTTTTGCAACAGCTGGAAGCACCCTGGTTGGGAAACACTGTATTAGAGAGTCGCTTTCTAAGCGGTTCCCTTATCTTTTCTTCAAAGTTTATCCACAACGACAAATCTAGTTTTAAAAAAAATATATATATCTTTATTTATTTATTATTATTTTTTTTTTTTACGAGATCACATGGATTTGCTCTCAAAATCACTTTTTTTTTTTTCTCCTTTCACATTCAGCCCAAGAAAGGTCAATAAACCATCGGGTCTGTAATAGGGACCGGTACACGCTCATCCCTGGACCTATAGGGGAAGATTTTATCAAAACCTGTCAAGAGGAAAAGTTGTCCAGTTTCCCATAGGAACCAATCAGATCGCTTATTTTTCACAGGCTTCTTTAAAAATGAAAGAAGCGATCTGATTGGTTGCTATGGGCAACTGCTCCACTCTTCCTCTGCACAGGTTTTGATAAATCTCCCCCATAATCCTTTGTTGTTGTGAAATTCGCAGCAGTTCACCCTGTAAAGCCGCTGTATAATGGGTTTAATTTGTCTATAAAAATACTAAAATATTAAAGTAAAATGAGAAAAAGGAAAATTCATCCTAATAAAAAAAAAGCACACACACATTTTTTATTTTTTTACATGAGACGTGTCAAAAGCTTTGATCAGTGTGGGTCTCAGACACATTGTAGGAGATGGAATCCAAGATTCGTATTTTAAAAAAGAATTCCCATTTATAAAAGTTATCCCCTATTCTAAGGATAGGGGGGGATAAGTGTCAGATTGCAGGGGACCGACCGCCGAGACCCCTTGCACTGCACCCCTACCCTCTGAATGAAAAGAGTAGAGATGAGCGAACTTACAGTAAATTCGATTCGTCACGAACTTCTCGGCTCGGCAGTTGATGACTTATCCTGCATAAATTAGTTCAGCTTTCAGGTGCTCCGGTGGGCTGGAAAAGGTGGATACAGTCCTAGGAAAGAGTCTCCTAGGAATGTATCCACCTTTTCCAGCCCATGGGAGCACCTGAAAGCTGAACTAATTTATGCAGGATAAGTCATCAACTGCCGAGCCGAGAAGTTTGTGACGAATCGAATTTACTGTAAGTTCGCTCATCTCTAGAAACTGCGTGTGACGCTATTTCCGGGATCATCACATGACCGGACTGAATAAAATATCCGGATTGGCTTGATTGCCGGTCAAGTGCCCGATAGCGTCCCCTGCCGTATCCCATAGCAACATGACATGTGCATTACGTAAATACATGATCGAGGGTACATGGAGAAACAAGTTTATGAGTATATAAATGCACTGCGCATACATAACCTCATATAACACATTGTTGCTCCACCTCCCCTTGCTCAACCCAATGCACACGTGTTAATAGATGTTTACATAATAGAGGAGAAAATGTAATTTTTTTCATAACTGCCCCAAACAATAAGCTCAAATAATGCAACATGTACCTAGAGTATCTAAACTTAACAAATTAGTATATATACACATTAGATCATTGCGCTGATTAAAGGGGTAGTCCAGTGGTGAAAAACGTATCCCCTATCCTAAGGATAGGGGATAAGTTTGAGATCGCGGGGGGTCCGACTGCTGGGGCCCCCTGCGATCTCTCTGTACGGGGGCCAAGCTCTCTGGCCAGATAGCGGGTGTCGACCTCCGCAAGAAGTGGCAGCCGACACGCCCCCTCAATACATCTCTATGGCAGAGCCGGAGATTGCTGAAGGCAGCGCTTCGGCTCTGCCATAGTTGTATTGAGGGGGCGTGTCGGCTGCCGCTTCGTGCGGAGGTCGACACGCCCCCTTCCCGCGGGCTGTCGGGGCTCCGTACAGGAGATCGCAGGGGGCCCCAGCGGTCAGACCCCCCGCGATTTCAAACTTATCCCCTATCCTTAGGATAGGGGATAAGTTGTTCACCACTGGGTCACCACTGGATATCTCCTTTAAGACCTCTAGGTATACGGGAATCCAATTGCAGAATCCAATAGGCTTCTCTTGAGAAGACCAGTTTGGACCAATCTCCCCCCACGTCGGGGTCTCCTCACTTTCTCTATCCCTACAATGGAGATGCAAGATGCATTTCCACTGTGTTTGTCTCGTATATGCTTGGACAGACCAGACGTGGATCTATTCCCCACATCCACTGCTGGATATTGTGAGTATCGCATGTGTTCCGCAACTCTCAATTTGAGCTTGCGTGTGGTACAACCCCCGCACTGTAACTGGCATTCATTACAAGTGACCAGGTAAAGAACGGGGTCAGTATTACAGTTAATGAGAGAATTGATGGCAAAAGATTTCTTAGTAGTGCATGAGGAAAAATGTCTGGTGCTAGTCACATATTTGCAACATGTGCATCTAGTACCATTGCATTTGAAAAACCCCGTTGTAGTTAACCAATTATTGTTCGCACTGCTGATGATCGAAGAGTGATATTCCCCAAGCGATAGTCTCTCTCTCAGCGTTTGTGCTCTTCTCGCTACCATTCTCACACCTGTACTCAAAATGTCGGACACTTGTGTATCCTGATGGAGTACTGGTAAATGTTTGTAAAGAATTTGTTTTATTTCATCAAAGTCCATCGAAAATGGGGTAGAAAAGGTAAGTGTGACATCTTTTTGTTTTTCTTGACTGTCTTTAATTTTATTATTTTGTTTCTTTTGATTATGTTTAGTGTTGTCCAGGTAATCTTCTCTCTTTTTTCCTTCTGCTATTTTTTTTGGCACGGTTCAGTACATTCGGACTATATCCCCTCTTTTTGAGACGTAAATTAATGTCTGCTGCAGAATTGTTACATAGTTCTTCCGATGAGGATGCTCTCCTAGCCCTTATGTATTCACCAATGTGCAAATTAATAATACCGTATATACTCGAGTATAAGCCAAGTTTTTCAGCGCGATTTTTCGTGCTGAAAACACCCCCCTCGGCTTATACTCGAGTGAACTCTCCACCCGCAGTGGTCTTCAACCTGCGGACCTCCGGAGGTCAGCAGGTTGAAGACCACTGCGGCCTTCGACATCATCCAGCCCCCTCTCATCCCCCTTTAGTTCTGTACAGTACTCACCTCCGCTCGGCGTTGGTCCGGTGCTGCAGGACTGTCCGGAGAGGAGGTGGTCCGGTGGGATAGTGGTTCCGGGCTGCTATCTTCACCGGGGAGGCCTCTTCTAAGCGCTTCGGGCCCGGCCCCAGAATAGTCACGTTGCCTTGACAACGACGCAGAGGTACGTTCATTACCAACGTACTTCTGCGTCATTGTCAAGGCAACGCCTCTATTCCGGGCCGGAAGCGCGGAGAAGAGGCGCCCCCGGTGAAGATAGCAGCCCGGAACCACTATCCCACCGGACCACCTCCTCTCCGGACAGCCCTGCAGCACCGGACCAGCGCCGAGCGGAGGTGAGTACTGTACAGAACTAAAGGGGGGTGAGAGGGGGCTGTATGATGTCGAAGGCCGCAGTGGTCTTCAACCTGCGGACCTCCGGAGGTTTCAAAACTACAACTCCCAGCAAGCCCGGACAGCCGATGGCTGCCCGGGCTTGCTGGGAGTTGTAGTTTTGAAACCTCTGGAGGTCCGCAGGTTGAAGACCACTGAGGGCGGATGATGACAAGAGGATGATGAAGGGGGGGTGTGGGATGATGACAAGAGGATGATGGAGGGGGGGTGTGGGATGATGAAGGGGGGTGGGGATGATGACAAGGGGATGATGAAGGGGGGGGGTGTGGGATGATGACAAGGGAATGATGAAGGGGGGATGTGTGGGATGATGACAAGGGGATGATGACAGGTGATGATGACGCCTGGATGATGACAGGTGATGATGATGATGCGGGTCTGGATGATGACAGGCGGTGATGATGATGGGGATGTTAATGACGGGTCTGGATGATGACAGGGGGAATGATGTATTTCCCACCCTAGGCTTATACTCGAGTCAATAACTTTTCCTGGGATTTTGGGTTGAAATTAGGGGTCTCGGCTTATACTCGGGTCGGCTTATACTCGAGTATATACGGTAGGTTGCATGCAGTCAGCTTTCTATATAAAGATGAACTGACTGTGTTGGTGTTAGAATTCCCCACGAGTGTTACATCAAGAAAATTAACTGTGTCTTTCTCCATATTACAGGTACATTTCAGATTGAAATCATTGTTATTAAGGTATTGAAAGAACTCAATTGCCTGTCCTGATGGTGTTTGTTTGTAGTCTGTAATAATGGACACGGTTATGCATGAAAACTGCATTAAAAAACAACGGTCGTTCAACTGGACCATCAATGTGGGGAACAACCACAACACAAACAAATAAAAGACTTTCTCCCCTGCACTTTAATACTTGTCACTTACTGGCGAAAAGTTCTCTTCAGCTGCTTTGCCAAGTAACTCCAAGCCTTTAGATCCTTCTTCCAACCCGAAAATTCCAAGAGATCAAAAAGAACCTGTAGAGCAAGCTTCTGATCGTCTTCTGAGTCTGTCAAAAGATCAGCAAAATTAGAATCTGAAAGCAGAAAACCCCAGTCCGATATTTCCATGTCCCAGATATTTTGTCTACTAGGAGGATCTGTCCTGTGTGGTGTAGTATAGAGGATCTGTCCTGTGTGGTGTAGTATAGAGGATCTCTCCTGTGTGGTGTAGTATAGAGGATCTCTCCTGTGTGGTGTAGTATAGAGGATCTCTCCTGTGTAGTGTAGTATAGAGGATCTCTCCTGTGTGGTGTAGTATAGAGGATCTCTCCTGTGTGGTGTAGTATAGAGGATCTGTCCTGTGTGGTGTAGTATAGAGGATCTCTCCTGTGTGGTGTAGTATAGAGGATCTGTCCTGTGTGGTGTAGTATAGAGGATCTCTCCTGTGTAGTGTAGTATAGAGGATCTCTCCTGTGTGGTGCAGTATAGAGGATCTCTCCTGTGTGGTGTAGTATAGAGGATCTCTCCTGTGTGGTGTAGTATAGGGGATCTCTCCTGTGTGGTGTAGTATAGAGGATCTCTCCTGTGTGGTGTAGTATAGAGGATCTGTCCTGTGTGGTGTAGTATAGAGGATCTCTCCTGTGTGGTGTAGTATAGAGGATCTGTCCTGTGTGGTGTAGTATAGAGGATCTGTCCTGTGTGGTGTAGTATAGAGGATCTGTCCTGTGTGGTGTAGTATAGAGGATCTCTCCTGTGTGGTGTAGTATAGAGGATCTCTCCTGTGTGGTGTAGTATAGAGGGTCTGTCCTGTGTGGTGTAGTATAGAGGATCTCTTCTGTGTGGTGTAGTATAGAGGGTCTGTCCTGTGTGGTGTAGTATAGAGGATCTCTCCTGTGTGGTGCAGTATAGAGGATCTCTCCTGTGTGGTGTAGTATAGAGGATCTCTCCTGTGTGGTGTAGTATAGAGGATCTCTCCTGTGTGGTGTAGTATAGAGGATCTGTCCTGTGTGGTGTAGTATAGAGGATCTCTCCTGTGTGGTGTAGTATAGAGGATCTCTCCTGTGTGGTGTAGTATAGAGGGTCTGTCCTGTGTGGTGTAGTATAGAGGATCTCTCCTGTGTGGTGCAGTATAGAGGATCTCTCCTGTGTGGTGTAGTATAGAGGATCTCTCCTGTGTGGTGTAGTATAGAGGATCTCTCCTGTGTGGTGTAGTATAGAGGATCTGTCCTGTGTGGTGTAGTATAGAGGATCTCTCCTGTGTGGTGTAGTATAGAGGATCTCTCCTGTGTGGTGTAGTATAGAGGGTCTGTCCTGTGTGGTGTAGTATAGAGGATCTCTCCTGTGTGGTGTAGTATAGAGGATCTCTCCTGTGTAGTGTAGTATAGAGGATCTCTCCTGTGTGGTGTAGTATAGAGGATCTCTCCTGTGTGGTGTAGTATAGAGGATCTGTCCTGTGTGGTGTAGTATAGAGGATCTCTCCTGTGTGGTGTAGTATAGAGGATCTGTCCTGTGTGGTGTAGTATAGAGGATCTCTCCTGTGTAGTGTAGTATAGAGGATCTCTCCTGTGTGGTGCAGTATAGAGGATCTCTCCTGTGTGGTGTAGTATAGAGGATCTCTCCTGTGTGGTGTAGTATAGGGGATCTCTCCTGTGTGGTGTAGTATAGAGGATCTCTCCTGTGTGGTGTAGTATAGAGGATCTGTTCTGTGTGGTGTAGTATAGAGGATCTCTCCTGTGTGGTGTAGTATAGAGGATCTCTCCTGTGTGGTGTAGTATAGAGGATCTGTCCTGTGTGGTGTAGTATAGAGGATCTGTCCTGTGTGGTGTAGTATAGAGGATCTCTCCTGTGTGGTGTAGTATAGAGGATCTCTCCTGTGTGGTGTAGTATAGAGGGTCTCTCCTGTGTGGTGTAGTATAGAGGATCTGTCCTGTGTGGTGTAGTATAGAGGATCTGTCCTGTGTGGTGTAGTATAGAGGATCTCTCCTGTGTGGTGTAGTATAGAGGATCTCTCCTGTGTGGTGTAGTATAGAGGATCTCCCCTGTGTAGTGTAGTATAGAGGATCTCTCCTGTGTGGTGTAGTATAGAGGATCTCTCCTGTGTGGTGTAGTATAGAGGATCTGTCCTGTGTGGTGTAGTATAGAGGATCTCTCCTGTGTGGTGTAGTATAGAGGATCTGTCCTGTGTGGTGTAGTATAGAGGATCTCTCCTGTGTAGTGTAGTATAGAGGATCTCTCCTGTGTGGTGCAGTATAGAGGATCTCTCCTGTGTGGTGTAGTATAGAGGATCTCTCCTGTGTGGTGTAGTATAGGGGATCTCTCCTGTGTGGTGTAGTATAGAGGATCTCTCCTGTGTGGTGTAGTATAGAGGATCTGTCCTGTGTGGTGTAGTATAGAGGATCTCTCCTGTGTGGTGTAGTATAGAGGATCTCTCCTGTGTGGTGTAGTATAGAGGATCTGTCCTGTGTGGTGTAGTATAGAGGATCTGTCCTGTGTGGTGTAGTATAGAGGATCTCTCCTGTGTGGTGTAGTATAGAGGATCTCTCCTGTGTGGTGTAGTATAGAGGGTCTCTCCTGTGTGGTGTAGTATAGAGGATCTGTCCTGTGTGGTGTAGTATAGAGGATCTGTCCTGTGTGGTGTAGTATAGAGGATCTGTCCTGTGTGGTGTAGTATAGAGGATCTGTCCTGTGTGGTGTAGTATAGAGGATCTCTCCTGTGTGGTGTAGTATAGAGGATCTGTCCTGTGTGGTGTAGTATAGAGGATCTCTCCTGTGTGGTGTAGTATAGAGGATCTCTCCTGTGTTGTGTAGTATAGAGGATCTGTCCTGTGTGGTGTAGTATGGAGGATCTCTCCTGTGTGGTGTAGTATAGAGGATCTCTCCTGTGTGGTGTAGTATAGAGGATCTGTCCTGTGTGGTGTAGTATAGAGGATCTGTCCTGTGTGGTGTAATATAGATCTCTCCTGTGTTGTGTAGTATAGAGGATCTGTCCTGTGTGGTGTAGTATAGAGGATCTCTCCTGTGTGGTGTAGTATAGAGGATCTCTCCTGTGTGGTGTAGTATAGAGGATCTCTCCTGTGTGGTGTAGTATAGAGGATCTGTCCTGTGTGGTGTAGTATAGAGGATCTCTCCTGTGTGGTGTAGTATAGAGGATCTCTCCTGTGTGGTGTAGTATAGAGGATCTGTCCTGTGTGGTGTAGTATAGAGGATCTCTCCTGTGTGGTGTAGTATAGAGGATCTGTCCTGTGTGGTGTAGTATAGGGGATCTCTCCTGTGTGGTGTAGTATAGAGGATCTCTCCTGTTGGGATGTAGAATAGGGGATCTCTCCTGTGTGGTGTAGTATAGAGGATCTCTCCTGTGTGGTGTAGTATAGAGGATCTGTCCTGTGTGGTGTAGTATAGAGGATCTGTCCTGTGTGGTGTAGTATAGAGGATCTGTCCTGTGTGGTGTAGTATATAGGATCTCTCCTGTGTGGTGTAGTATAGAGGATCTGTCCTGTGTGGTGTAGTATAGAGGATCTCTCCTGTGTGGTGTAGTATATAGGATCTGTCCTGTGTGGTGTAGTATATAGGATCTCTCCTGTGTGGTGTAGTATAGAGGATCTGTCCTGTGTGGTGTAGTATAGAGGATCTGTCCTGTGTGGTGTAGTATAGAGGATCTCTCCTGTGTGGTGTAGTATAGAGGATCTGTCCTGTGTGGTGTAGTATAGGGGATCTCTCCTGTGTGGTGTAGTATAGAGGATCTCTCCTGTTGGGATGTAGAATAGGGGATCTCTCCTGTGTGGTGTAGTATAGAGGATCTCTCCTGTGTGGTGTAGTATAGAGGATCTCTCCTGTGTGGTGTAGTATAGAGGATCTGTCCTGTGTGGTGTAGTATAGAGGATCTCTCCTGTGTGGTGTAGTATAGAGGATCTCTCCTGTGTGGTGTAGTATAGAGGATCTGTCCTGTGTGGTGTAGTATAGAGGATCTCTCCTGTGTGGTGTAGTATAGAGGATCTGTCCTGTGTGGTGTAGTATAGGGGATCTCTCCTGTGTGGTGTAGTATAGAGGATCTCTCCTGTTGGGATGTAGAATAGGGGATCTCTCCTGTGTGGTGTAGTATAGAGGATCTCTCCTGTGTGGTGTAGTATAGAGGATCTGTCCTGTGTGGTGTAGTATAGAGGATCTCTCCTGTGTGGTGTAGTATAGAGGATCTCTCCTGTGTGGTGTAGTATAGAGGATCTCTCCTGTGTGGTGCAGTATAGAGGATCTCTCCTGTGTGGTGTAGTATAGAGGATCTGTCCTGTGTGGTGTAGTAAAGAGGATCTCTCCTGTGTGGTGTAGTATAGAGGATCTGTCCTGTGTGGTGTAGTATAGAGGATCTCTCCTGTGTGGTGTAGTATAGAGGATCTCTCCTGTGTGGTGTAGTATAGAGGATCTGTCCTGTGTGGTGTAGTATAGGGGATCTCTCCTGTGTGGTGTAGTATAGAGGATCTCTCCTGTGTGGTGTAGTATAGAGGATCTCTCCTGTGTGGTGTAGTATAGAGGATCTCTCCTGTGTGGTGTAATATAGAGGATCTCTCCTGTGTGGTGCAGTATAGAGGATCTCTCCTGCGTGGTTTAGTATAGATGATCTCTCCTGTGTGGTGTAGTATGGAGGATCTCTCCTGTGTGGTGTAGTATAGATGATCTCTCCTGTGTGGTGTAGTATAGAGGATCTCTCCTGTGTGGTGTAGTAAGGAGGATCTCTCCTGTGTGGTGTAGTATAGAGGATCTGTCCTGTGTGGTGTAGTATAGAGGATCTGTCCTGTGTGGTGTAGTATAGAGGATCTCTCCTGTGTGGTGTAGTATAGAGGATCTGTCCTGTGTGGTGTAGTATAGAGGATCTGTCCTGTGTGGTGTAGTATAGAGGATCTGTCCTGTGTGGTGTAGTATAGAGGATCTGTCCTGTGTGGTGTAGTATAGAGGATCTGTCCTGTGTGGTGTAGTATAGGGGATCTCTCCTGTGTGGTGTAGTATAGAGGATCTGTCCTGTGTGGTGTAGTATAGAGGATCTGTCCTGTGTGGTGTAGTATAGAGGATCTCTCCCGTGTGGTGTAGTATAGAGGATCTCTCCCGTGTGGTGTAGTATAGAGGATCTCTCCTGTGTGGTGTAGTATAGAGGATCTCTCCTGTGTGGTGTAGTATAGAGGATCTCTCCTGTGTGGTGTAGTATAGAGGATCTCTCCTGTGTGGTGTAGTATAGAGGATCTGTCCTGTGTGGTGTAGTATAGAGGATCTGTCCTGTGTGGTGTAGTATAGAGGATCTGTCCTGTGTGGTGTAGTATAGAGGATCTGTCCTGTGTGGTGTAGTATAGAGGATCTCTCCTGTGTGGTGTAGTATAGAGGATCTCTCCTGTGTGGTGTAGTATAGAGGATCTGTCCTGTGTGGTGTAGTATAGAGGATCTCTCCTGTGTGGTGTAGTATAGAGGATCTGTCCTGTGTGGTGTAGTATAGAGGATCTCTCCTGTGTGGTGTAGTATAGAGGATCTGTCCTGTGTGGTGTAGTATAGAGGATCTCTCCTGTGTGGTGTAGTATAGAGGATCTCTCCTGTGTGGTGTAGTATAGAGGATCTCTCCTGTGTGGTGTAGTATAGAGGATCTCTCCCGTGTGGTGTAGTATAGAGGATCTCTCCTGTGTGGTGTAGTATAGAGGATCTCTCCTGTGTGGTGTAGTATAGGGGATCTCTCCTGTGTGGTGTAGTATAGAGGATCTGTCCTGTGTGGTGTAGTATAGGGGATCTCTCCTGTGTGGTGTAGTATAGAGGATCTCTCCTGTGTGGTGTAGTATAGAGGATCTCTCCTGTGTGGTGTAGTATAGAGGATCTCTCCTGTGTGGTGTAGTATAGAGGATCTGTCCTGTGTGGTGTAGTATAGAGGATCTCTCCTGTGTGGTGTAGTATAGAGGATCTGTCCTGTGTGGTGTAGTATAGAGGATCTGTCCTGTGTGGTGTAGTATAGAGGATCTCTCCTGTGTGGTGTAGTATAGAGGATCTCTCCTGTGTGGTGTAGTATAGAGGATCTGTCCTGTGTGGTGTAGTATAGAGGATCTCTCCTGTGTGGTGTAGTATAGAGGATCTCTCCTGTGTGGTGTAGTATAGAGGATCTCTCCTGTGTGGTGTAGTATAGAGGATCTGTCCTGTGTGGTGTAGTATAGAGGATCTCTCCTGTGTGGTGTAGTATAGAGGATCTCTCCTGTGTGGTGCAGTATAGAGGATCTCTCCTGTGTGGTGTAGTATAGAGGATCTGTCCTGTGTGGTGTAGTATAGAGGATCTCTCCTGTGTAGTGTAGTATAGAGGATCTCTCCTCTGTGGTGTAGTATAGAGGATCTGTCCTGTGTGGTGTAGTATAGAGGATCTGTCCTGTGTGGTGTAGTATAGAGGATCTCTCCTGTGTGGTGTAGTATAGAGGATCTCTCCTGTGTGGTGTAGTATAGAGGATCTGTCCTGTGTGGTGTAGTATAGAGGATCTGTCCTGTGTGGTGTAGTATAGAGGATCTCTCCTGTGTGGTGTAGTATAGAGGTTCTCTCCTCTGTGGTGTAGTATAGAGGATCTGTCCTGTGTAGTGTAGTATAGAGGATCTCTCCTCTGTGGTGTAGTATAGAGGATCTGTCCTGTGTGGTGTAGTATAGAGGATCTCTCCTGTGTGGTGTAGTATAGAGGATCTCTCCTGTGTGGTGTAGTATAGAGGATCTCTCCTGTGTGGTGTAGTATAGAGGATCTGTCCTGTGTGGTGTAGTATAGAGGATCTCTCCCGTGTGGTGTAGTATAGAGGATCTCTCCTGTGTGGTGTAGTATAGAGGATCTCTCCTGTGTGGTGTAGTATAGAGGATCTCTCCTGTGTGGTGTAGTATAGAGGATCTGTCCCGTGTGGTGCAGTATAGAGGATCTCTCCTGTGTGGTGTAGTATAGAGGATCTCTCCTGTGTGGTGTAGTATAGAGGATCTCTCCTGTGTGGTGTAGTATAGAGGATCTGTCCTGTGTGGTGTAGTATAGAGGATCTGTCCTGTGTGGTGTAGTATAGAGGATCTGTCCTGTGTGGTGTAGTATAGAGGATCTGTCCTCTGTGGTGTAGTATAGAGGATCTGTCCTGTGTGGTGTAGTATAGAGGATCTCTCCTGTGTGGTGTAGTATAGAGGATCTGTCCTGTGTGGTGTAGTATAGAGGATCTGTCCTGTGTGGTGTAGTATAGAGGATCTCTCCTGTGTGGTGTAGTATAGAGGATCTCTCCTGTGTGGTGTAGTATAGAGGATCTCTCCTGTGTGGTGTAGTATAGAGGATCTCTCCTGTGTGGTGTAGTATAGAGGATCTCTCCTGTGTGGTGTAGTATAGAGGATCTCTCCTGTGTGGTGTAGTATAGAGGATCTCTCCTGTGTGGTGTAGTATAGAGGATCTCTCCTGTGTGGTGTAGTATAGAGGATCTCTCCTGTGTGGTGTAGTATAGAGGATCTGTCCTGTGTGGTGTAGTATAGAGGATCTCTCCTGTGTGGTGTAGTATAGAGGATCTGTCCTGTGTGGTGTAGTATAGAGGATCTCTCCTGTGTGGTGTAGTATAGAGGATCTCTCCTGTGTTGTGTAGTATAGAGGATCTGTCCTGTGTGGTGTAGTATGGAGGATCTCTCCTGTGTGGTGTAGTATAGAGGATCTCTCCTGTGTGGTGTAGTATAGAGGATCTGTCCTGTGTGGTGTAGTATAGAGGCTGTGTCCTGTGTGGTGTAGTATAGAGGATCTGTCCTGTGTGGTGTAGTATAGAGGATCTCTCCTGTGTGGTGTAGTATAGAGGATCTGTCCTGTGTGGTGTAGTATAGAGGATCTGTCCTGTGTGGTGTAGTATAGAGGATCTCTCCTGTGTGGTGTAGTATAGAGGATCTCTCCTGTGTGGTGTAGTATAGAGGATCTCTCCTGTGTGGTGTAGTATAGAGGATCTGTCCTGTGTGGTGTAGTATAGAGGATCTCTCCTGTGTGGTGTAGTATAGAGGATCTCTCCTGTGTGGTGTAGTATAGAGGATCTGTCCTGTGTGGTGTAGTATAGAGGATCTCTCCTGTGTGGTGTAGTATAGAGGATCTGTCCTGTGTGGTGTAGTATAGAGGATCTCTCCTGTGTGGTGTAGTATAGAGGATCTCTCCTGTGTGGTGTAGTATAGAGGATCTCTCCTGTGTGGTGTAGTATAGAGGATCTCTCCCGTGTGGTGTAGTATAGAGGATCTCTCCTGTGTGGTGTAGTATAGAGGATCTCTCCTGTGTGGTGTAGTATAGGGGATCTCTCCTGTGTGGTGTAGTATAGAGGATCTGTCCTGTGTGGTGTAGTATAGAGGATCTGTCCTGTGTGGTGTAGTATAGAGGATCTCTCCCGTGTGGTGTAGTATAGAGGATCTGTCCCGTGTGGTGTAGTATAGAGGATCTGTCCTGTGTGGTGTAGTATAGAGGATCTCTCCTGTGTGGTGTAGTATAGAGGATCTGTCCTGTGTGGTGTAGTATAGAGATTCTGTCCTGTTAGACATCAGGGTCTGTAAGGTAATTGGATTTACTGCAGATAGTCTGCACAGTTACAGAGATCCAGTATGGTTTCTGTCTGCCACCTAGTGGTAAGGTGTAATAATGCAAGAAAGGTTATCTGAATATTAAAATAAACCATACCTGCAGTTTATTTTTAATAATTAAAATACTTTTTTATTTTTTTCTGCTTGCATTTTCTTTATTCTATTGTATTTGTTATGGGGGCCACCATGCTGCCTGAGCTGCTATTATGAGCTGTGGGCCGCATGAATCGTTTCCTTTCAGCCAATAAAGTCTTGTCCCTTGGTGAGCGCTCTGTGGCTGCAGGAGGTGCCATTCGTCGGAGGTGGGGGGGGGGGGGGGGAGACCCTTACCCTGCAAATGTCATAATGGTGACTTACCAGCACTGTGAAGGAGTTTGCTAAAATTCAGCATAAGTTTGTGGGATGGCGTCATGGCATACAATGGCTGAAAAAAAGGAAGAAAAATAAATAAAACCACAACTGGTAGATCGATTTTTTGGGGGAAATTTGATAGGGCTCAACTGTACCCCAGCCTTCAGCTGTCCGGGCATGCTGGGAGTTGTAGTTTTGCAACAGCTGGAGGCACCCTGGTCGGAAACCACTGCCTTAACCCTTTAGCTTTAGTGAGAAATGTCAGAGAACAGTCAGAGAACAGGCAGATTGTAGCCTTGAGGCGGACTCTGATCTGAACAGTGCCTCTGTATAGGTAGTATAAATAAATATTATTTTTATTATTTATTTTATTATTATTAATAAATAATAATAATTACAAATAATAAATAAATTATTTATTACTATTTTTTATTATTATAATTTTTATATATTTATTATAATTATTATTTTTATTATTATTATTATTATTAGAGATGAGCGAAGTTACAGTGATTCGATTCGTCACAAACTTCTCGGCTCGGCAGTTGCTGATCAGCTTTCAGGTGCTCCGGTGGGCTGAAAAAAGGTGGAAACAGTCCTGGGAGACTCTCTCTCCTAGGACTGTATCCAAGTTCGTGAAGAATCCAATCACTGTCCAAACAATAGAAAAAAAGACCTCACTGAATTGCAGTAGCACACCAAGAAATGATCAAGTATCAATTTTATTAGCAAAAGAAAATGACAAAAACAGACAAATCGCACACATGGTAATTCATCGATAAATGACAAACCATTTAAAAATCTGTTTTACAAAAACCAGTACACAACCTGGGGGAGGGGCCATGAACCCCCTTCACCTAAACTGACACCCGTCCTCAAATATTGTAAATAAAACTTCCAACCATAAGTCCGGTCTAGATAGACAGTACAGGAATACTATTGTAATTCATAAAGTTTCTTATAAAGTGCCTGACGTCTGTACAAAAAATGATCCATAAAGTGCAAATTCATATGCACAATATAATATAAAGTGCCTGATGTACATATAAAATGCAACAATGTAATGGTAAATCACAGTCACAAAGATACAACTGGAGGCAATGGACTAATACTTGCCCATCCTAATGTCCTATATTAGAAACAAGCGTGCCAGACCGGAGGAAGGCTGGGTTCACACCACGTTTTTCAAATACGGTTACCGTATACGGTTTTCCGCTAAATAACGTATGGCAAAAACCGTATACAACCGTATGACTCCAAATTAAAACGTATACGGTTTTTCCCCGTACGGTTCTCTCCGTTTGCATCAGTTTTTGCCAACAGTTTTGCTATTTTGTTGGAATTAGTTTTCCAGCAATTTAATAAAGTTACTATTGTTCTATTGAAATTCCAATCTGCGCATGTGTCAACTCCAAAAAACGGATTCGAAAAACCGTGTGCAACCGTATTCTGAAATTCTGTGTACGGTTCTCACAGACAACAATGTTAAAAGAACCGCATACGGTTCGCATACGGTTTTCCAACCGGAGGCAAAAACGTGGTCGACAGCGTTTTTGCCTACGGATGAAAAATCGGCAAAACCGTATCCGAGGCAAAACGGATGGAACCGTACACAACATTTGGAATACGGTTTACAATGCATTCTCTATGCATACGGATTCGGATACAGTCGTATACGTTTTTTTTGCGGAAAACCGTATACGGTTATCGTATTTGAAAAACGTGGTGTGAACCCAGCCTAAGGCTGATATGCATAATGCAGGAATAAGGAAGGACGGGGTCACTGAGACCCCCACGCATTCCGTTGCCCAAATGGCTACTTCCTCAGGGGTGTTTAACGGAACGCGTGGGGTTCTCAGTGACCCCGCCCTTCCTTATTCCTGCATTATGCATATCAGCCTTACTCCGGTCTGGGACGCTCGTTTCTAACCACGTGTGCAATTTGTCTGTTTTTGTCATTTTCTTGTGTCTTATCATCACTGAGTAGCACCCTATTTATTATTAGGTTGAGCCCCCTCATTTTTCTTCTATTTTTTTTTTTTTTTATTAAATCACTGTAACTTCGCTCATCTCTAATGTATCAAAACGTGTGTACACATTTTTAACAAATACACGGTTAAAAACCGTATACGGTTTGAAAAATGGTGTACGGTTGCATCCATTTTTTAAAGAAAAAAATGTATACGTTTTTAACTTTTCACTCGATTTTGTATTAAGTTTCACTTGTTTGAAAAAAAAACGTGCAAAGTCAAAAACCGTATGGTGAAAACTGGATGAAACCGTACGCACACATATAGTTCTGTACGGTTCCCATTGACTCCCATGTTTAAAAAAAAAAAACAACGCATACGGTTTAATACAGTTTTTCACCCGGACCATAAAACGTGGTAGACTACTGTTTTGGGTACGGATAAAAAAAACGGACAGAACCGTATAAGATGCAAAACGGACTAAACCGGATGATGCGTTTGACATACGGTTTACAATGTTGCCGTATTTTTCGCCGTATAAGACGCACTTTTTCTTCCCCAAAACTGGGGGGAAAAAGTCGGTGCGTCTTATACGGCGAATACATCCCCTATCGCGGCGGTCCCTGCGGCCATCAACGGCCGGGACCCGCGGCTAATACAGGACATCACCGATCGCGGTGATGCCCTGTATTAACCCTTCAGACGCGGCGATCAAAGCTGACCGCCGCGTCTGAAGGGAAAGTGACACTAACCCGGCTGTTCAGTCGGGCTGTTTGGGACCACCGCGATTTCACCGTGGCGGTCCCGAACAGCCCGACTGAATAGCCGGGTTAGTGCTTACAGGACACCGGGAGGGACCTTACCTTACCTCGGTGTTCAGGGATCCCCTGTATGGCCGGCACTCTCCTTCCTCATCATCACGTCGTCGCGTACGTGCGTCGGCGTGCGTAACGACGTGATGGCGGCGACGGAGAGCGAGGATACCCGGCCGGCAGCAGAGACGTTCCGGAGCGACGGGAACACGGCGACAGCGATGGAGCGACATCCAGGGCAGCGGTGACGGGTCGGGAGCGGCGGGGACACGTGAGTATTACCTCCTATGCAGTGGTCTTCAATCTGCGGACCTCCAGATGTTGCAAAACTACAACTCCCAGCATGCCCGGACAGCCAACGGCTGTCCGGGCATGCTGGGAGTTGTAGTTTTGCAACATCTGGAGGTCCGCAGGTTGAAGACCACTATTGGGTTCAAAATCTTTATTTTTTTTTAGATTTTGCCCCTAAAAATTGGGTGCGTCTTATAGGACGAAAAATACAGTAAGTCAATACATACGGTTTTCTATACAGTTCCGTACGGTTTTTAACTTGAAACCGTATACGGGAACTGTATAGCAAAAACGTGGTGTGCGTGCAGCCTCAGTAACCGAGCCCAATTCAGGTCGGATCGCCCCCGATATCAGATACTTTCGCCTTATCCTGTGGATAGGGAAATACGTTTTGGTTGCCCGGGGTATTTCTTTAATCATTTATTTATATATATTATATCTATCTCATAGTACCAAATACCCACCCTTAGAGTATTTATAAGCATTTCATCAGAAGCCTCATTCCTCGTCATGAACTCGTACAGGTACACGTGGGCATTAGGATTGGCCGGGTTCTTAGTATTATTTGCATATTCTGTTAAGACCTTTTCTGCCTCCTGTTTTTCTCCAGATGATTCAAGAAGCTGAAAATAAATAAATAAATAAATTAATTAATTAATAAAATTCACGAATGGATTATGATAAACCGCACAACTGTAATATACTTTGTGTTTTAATTTCTAACCAATTGTAAGATCGTTCCATACATAGAAGTTCCCTAGCACAGATATATCACAACATAAGTGACCAGAAGACGTGCACTGTCAGTCAATGGGTAGTTTTGCTTTTTAAAGGGGGTACTCCGCAGAATTTTTATTTTTTTTTAAATCAACAAGTGCCAGATTTGTAAATTAATTCAATTAAAAAATCGTAATCCTTCCAGTACTTATCAGCTGCTGTATGCTCCACAGGAAGTTGTGTAGTGCTTTCCGGTCTGACCACAGTGCTCTCTGCTGACACCTCTGTCCGTGTCAGGGACTGTCCAGAGCAGGAGAGGTTTGCTATGGGTATTTGCTCCTGCTCTGGAAATTTCCTAAAATGGACAGAGGGTGTCAGCAGAGAGCACTGTGGTCAGACGAAAAAGAAATTAAAAATAAAAGAACTTCCTCTGCAGTATTCAGCAGCTGATAAGTACTGGAAGGATTAAGATTTTTAAATAGAAGTAATTTACAAATCTGTATAACTTTCTAGCACCAGTTGATTTAAAAAGAAAATAATAATGTCTTCCAGTGGAGTACCCCTTTAAAATTCAAAAAGTCAGAAAAAAAGCACAGACCTGGTTCTACTACAGCACAGGTTTTGTTATAACGTTTCACAACGCGAGCTAAACAGACAAGCAGCAAACCCCTCTTTGTTCTGCCCTCCAGAGGGGCGAGGGCCAAAATACTAAATACATAGAAGTTCCCTAGCAAAGATATATCACAAGATAAGTGATCAGAAGAACCATCATTGTGACGTGAAACAGGCAGTCGCCTGGTCCACGCCTCAGCACCACCATTCATCCCAGCGAGATAGCCGAAGTTTGTTTGATGTTTTGTCTATACAGTTCAAGCATTACCTACAAGCTGTTCAATGAGCGCTATGTCTTTTTCTATAATGACTATTATTTGGAATGAACTGTTCTGATATTTTGCACCCCGTTATGTGCTTATTGGCAAAGAGTCTGTCTGCCTCGTGGTTGGATTGTGTAGACATCTGTAGGGCCATTGCCTACTCTTTTCTACTATATTATAAGTGAACATTTTATGCAGAAAATATATATGCTGTGTTATACCTACCGTGTTTCCCCAAAAATACACCCTAGCTGGATTATGGGGGTGGGCTGCAACATAAGCCCTACCCCAAAAATAAGACCTAGACCAGTGATCTCCAACCTGCGGACCTCCAGATGTTGGAAATGTTTGCAACATATGGAGGTCCGCAGGTTGAAGACCACTGACCTAGACAATGCCGGGCTGCAAATATTAAAAAAACAACTTTAACTTACCTTCGTCCTCTGTTCCCCCGTTGCTAAGGAACCGGCCTCCCTGTCCTCCGCTGTTCTCGCTGCGGTCCTGGTGTTGGGACGTCACAGAGCCTTCAGCCTATCACCGGCCGCAGCGATGTCCCGCCTCGGCCGATGATAGGCTGAGCCCACTGTGATGTAAGAAGCCGGCCGACATCGCTGCGGCCGGTGATAGGCTGAAGGCTCTGTGACGTCCCAACACCAGGAAGCAGCAAGAACAGTGGAGGGACCATGAGGCCAGTGCCTTTGCAACGGGGGAACGGAGGACAAAGGTAAGTTAAAGTTTTGTTTTTTAATATTTGCAGCCCGGGCACAGGAATACAAAGTACAGCGCAGCAGCTAATAATTATTTGGGGGGAGAGAAGCTGCGCTCGCGGGTGACAAACGATTAGTACCCCGATGTGGGGTGCAGTGCTGGGCTGATAAACCGGCGGGGGGCAGAGCTGCGCCCATCACATGATGATAATGGGGGGGGGGTAAAAACCGTGGAACCGCCATGTTGTTCAATGTGCATACCGTACTGTAAATAAGTAAGCCCTACCCTGAAAATAAGCCCTAGTGTGTTTTTTGTGATTAAACTTAATATAAGACCCGGTCCTATTTTCGGAGAAACACGGTAGTACAGGGCCTGAGGGGGCGGGGCATAACACAAGGATTCCAAGAACAGAGCAGGGAGAATTCTTGCACATCCTCAGCCCCTGTACTATGTTTGGCCCTTTCATTTTGCCATGGGCAGGGTGTAATAGGAGACTGCTAAAATGGCCGCGCACTGCAAAACAATATTGTACCGTAGAAGAAGTCAAGCCGAGTCAGTCGCACATTTAACCCCTTAAGCACCACTTGTTTTTTCAATTTTTGCACTTTCGTTTTTTCCTCCTCACCTTCAAAAAATTACAACGCTTTCAGTTTTCCACCTACAGGCCCATATGAGGGCTGGTATTTTGCGCCACCAATTTTACTTTGTAATGACATCAATCATTTCACCCCAAAATCTACG
>NW_026609941.1:0-21937 GCF_029499605.1 Hyla sarda | reverse complement strand
CGCCTGTTTTGACGGGTTTAAAAAACACTTTGAGTGATGGTATTTTGTGTCAGGAAAATGTGTCGCACAAAGTGTCGCATGGGCTATGCGACACAAATTTGGTCGCACAACCCAAGAAAAAGAGTCTGGTTGACATTAGTAAATAAGGGCCAATGTGTGTATGTTTCTGTGTGTTTATGTTCCAGCATCACGTCCAAACTGCTAAAGATATTAACATGAATCTTGGCACACATGTTACTTATATGTCAACAACAAAAATAGGATAGGTAATTTAAACCTTACCAACCCCTATTTGCCAGGGTCGGGTTTTTTGTTTAAAGTCCCATATAAGTCTATGGGAAATATGTTACTGCATAACTTCCAAACTGCTGGAGATATTTCGATAATACTTGGTCACATGTTACTTATATGTATACTAAAAATATAGGATAGTTAATTCAACCCTTAACTACCCCCATTTGTGAGGGTCGGGGTTTTTGTTTAAAGTTCCATGTAAATCTATGGGAAATGTATGTTCCAGCATAACTTCTGTACGGCTGGAGATATTTCAATAATACCTGGTCACATGTTACTTATATGTCAAATAAAAATATATGATAGTTAAATTAACCCTTACCTACACCCTTATATAAAAGATGTTTTTTTGTTTCCGGTCCCATGCAAGTGTATGGGACTTCCAGTACCTTACTCTACAAGCTCCGCTCTGCTTCTCCTGGTGAATGTGTCAGTTCGGCTTGCAAGCCACACCCTATATCATGAAGACACGCCCACTGTCTAAGCCCAAACCCTTTTATTGTCTACCCTTTTTGTGCATCGGTCTGGCTTGCAAATCACGCCCAGTCCCACAAAGCCACGTCCCCTTCTATTTTCAGCTTACAATATCTTTATCACAAATCAGTCCCACCTGAGGACGGGATATGAGGACGGGATATAGGGTCGGGCTATGAGGACGGGATATGAGATGGGGATATTAGGACGGGATATGGGGTTGGGATATGACAACAATATATGAGGATGTGATATGAAGTCAAAAGCTTCCTCCTTTGTTGATTTTCCTCCCCAACAAGGATTAGGAAGGAAAAACGCATTGTACTCAGTTAGTATTTAATATTTCTGTGTGCACAGATCCCATATGGCAGCACTCAGGGTCCATTTGGTTTGTATTGTGTGGCAGTAGGTATTTCATGTGTTCTCATGTCTTTGTATGGCACCCTTTTATTGGGCATATTACTGTATTACAGCATCCTATAGAACATGCCACATTATCTTTGATTTTATAAGAATCCTGTGTTTTCTTCACAGTCCAGTTATCAAAATTGTGTTTTGTAATGAACCAAACACCTCTGTGTCCATCACATGACCAGAAAAGAAAAGGCTAGGGGACAAGATGTATGATCGCAGGGGTCCTGCAGCTGGGGACCCCCGCAATCTCGGTGCAGCCCCCCGGCACTCTGTGCCGGGTGCTGCGTCCGAGACGAAGACATGACGTCACAGCCACACACCCTAGTGACTTCACGCCACGCCCCTTCATTCATGTCTATGGGACATGATAGACATAAGATGTATAAAGTTAGAATACCCCTTTAAAAAACAATTAAAGACAGTGACTGTGCCAAGGGAAATCCATGAGGAAATAACACACAAAGTATATTTCACAATTCTATAATTTTTCATTCTGCTATGACTAAGCTATATGTGCTTAAACTGTAACTTTTGTATACCTTTTTGTTTGTTTTGTTCATTTGCTTCCAAAATCTAAAGTTAAGTTAAATTCTAAATAGTCGTCACTAAAAAGAATCATACCATTTTGTCTATAGTACTGTAGAGTCTATGCAACTCCTCTGCATAGCTGGATATAGTGCTGGTTTTCATTTAGCCTCTGACATAACTATCCTATGTAAAAATCAGTGAATATGGCCTGGAAAATTTCCAATAATCTTTTTGGCTTTCTGCTATACAACTCATGGCAAATACATCTTGAGTTCAGTTAGCTAGTCCTGAATAGTCTTGTTTAGTTCTTGTTGTGATCAATATCTGCAGATGCACATTTGGCTGCCCATATGTAAGTTTCTGCTAGAATAAAACATTTATGGGCACATCAGTAGAGACCAGTGTATATGCACTTTGTCCCCAGTTTAGCTTGCTGTGAGCACTACTAATTGGAATTATTCAGGAGTGTAATTTTTGGCACGTGGACCAGTTTCACACAGCTATAATATGGTCTAGTCCACATTCTGTTCTTCTAAATGAACATGTTTCTGTGATGACCTACATTCAGCAGAACCGCTTAGAGTCTGGTTTTAGCGTCTGTAATTGGACTGCAAAATACCACCATGTAAGACCAGCCGAGAGTACAGAATTGTGAGTTTTTTGTGTTTTATTCTATACGCAGCAGCTAAAAAAAAGGCCATGTTTCATTACACTCTCAGTATATGGGGATATTCTCTTCTTGAAACATTGTATCCTTTGGAGAATATTTCTGTACGTACAAAGTCTGAAAGAGTTCTTATGCCTCTAGGTAGCCACATAGCAACTGTGCCCTGCCATACAGACTCTGCTTACTGTTTTTGTTGTGTTTTTTGGAGTCAGTAATGTCAGTATTTATTTTTTAATGCTACTTTCTCTGCATGTCATCAAAAACTCATGATGTTTTTACATACATTTTAAAATGCTGCAAAAAGTGTGTGTGAAGGGGGCCTAAGACCATACTTGCATGGCATAAAATGTGCAGAATGTCTACACGGAAAACAGCAGAATCACACTGCAGCGGAATGTCCATGTGGAATATTCCTGCGGAATTCTCCACAGACATTCCACTGTGTGAACATACCCCAAGGGTGTTTTCCCATTTTCAGTTTTTTTTTTAAATACATTTTTAAAGCCAAAACCAGGATTGGATAAAAAAAAATGTCTAGTTTCTGTTTTTAGCTTTCACATGTACCCCGAATCGTGCCAATAAAAACTACAGCTCACACTGCAGAAAAAATAATAATAATCAAGCCCCCACAGGGGACCATTAATGAAAAAATAAAAATGTGTACACTGTGAAAATGTTTAATGTAATAAAACATAAACTATTTGATATTGCTATAGTGTACTGACGGAATAAAGTTAACTTATCACTTATACCAACTCTTATAAAAACAATAGAAGCACTGCAGGATTTTTTACTTTCCACACCCCATATCATTTTTAATGTTTCACAATACATTACATTAAATCAAAATAGGGATGTAACGACAATGTGCAATCAAACTGTACAGATCATGCCAAAAATGTAATCGCACACCCAAAATCCCTTGGATTAAAGGAGTACTCCAGCGCTGCTTTTCTTTATCCTATTGTGCCCAGGCTGCAAAAACCAAAACAAACTTTAACCCACCTTGCTCCGTTCCTCCATCACCCGACACCACATAAGGAGCCTGGGGAAGGCAGGTCCCAGGCTCCTTATGTGGTGTTGGGTGATGGTAATGTGCCAGTTCACGGTTAGCCTATACACCGTCCGAAGTTGAGCCAGCTTCTCCTGGGACAGGCACGGGTCAATGAATACTCAGTCGCAAGGTTACGGATAAACTGACTTTACTGAGGCAGGATAGATAATAAAATCCGTTACAGCTCCGATTGGTACAAAGGGAGGTGCAGGGTAAACCTTGGAAGCTTATCGCCTTGCTGGGACAAGGCGGACCGCAGGACGCCAAGTAAAACAAAACAAAAAAGTTAAAAACAACTTTATGGGCCGGAGGGGGGGGGACTGTATAGGACCGAGGGGGGATGTATGGGATGGAGCACAAGGCATTAAGATGGAGTGCCTTGTGCTTTATTACACCCCATCTCCCCTCATCCCCCTTCTGCCATTATCCCTCTCCCCTTCCATCTTAATCTCTTGCGCCATTCCCCCCCCCTCCATTTTAATCCCCTTGTGCTATTATTCCCCCTCCCTCTGATCCACTTTTGCCATATTGAATAATAATGGCACAAGGGGATTAAATTGGAGGGGGAATATTGGCACAAGGGGATTAAATTGGAGGGGGAATAATAGCACAAGGGGATTAAATTGAAGGGGGAATAATAGCACAAGGGGATAAAGATTGAGGGGGGAATAATAGCACAAGGGAATAAAGATTGAGGGGGGAATAATAACACAAGGGGATAAAGATGGAGGGGGGAATAATAGCACAAGGGGATAAAGATGGAGGGGGGAATAATAGCACAAGGGGATAAAGATGGAGGAGGAATAATAGCACAAGGGGATAAAGATGGAGGAGGAATAATAACACAAGGGGATAAAGATGGAGGGGGAATATTAGCACAAGGGGATAAAGATGGAGGGGGGAATAATAGCACAAGGGGATAAAGATGGAGGAGGAATAATGACACAGGGGGATAAAGATGGAGGAGGAATAATGGCACAAGGGGATAAAGATGGAGGAGGAATAATAACACAAGGGGATAAAGATGGAGGGGGAATATTAGCACAAGGGGATAAAGATGGAGGAGGAATAATAACACAAGGGGATAAAGATGGAGGAGGATTAATAACACAAGGGGATAAAGATGGAGGGGGAATATTAGCACAAGGGGATAAAGATGGAGGAGGAATAATAACACAAGGGGATAAAGATGGAGGAGGGAATAATAGCACAAGGGGATAAAGATGGAGGGGGGAATAATAGCACAAGGGGATAAAGATGGAGGGGGGAATAATAGCACAAGGGGATTAAGAGGGAGGGGGAATAATAGCACAATGGGATTAAGATGGGGGGAATGCATTAGTATAACGGTAAGAACGAGCCTTTTGTATGCCGATATCCCTCGCGCACGAGTTCCGCGTGAGGGGGTACTCGCAGACATACTTTCAGCCTTTGGGGGTACAGTTGCCAAAAACGTTTAGAATCAAGGTTGCTTTAGAAGATGCGTGGTTGCAGGATTAGACTTGAGGCCTCCTCAGAACACCTCACACTCTCTCTTCAGACTTCCTCTAAGACTGTACCTCAGCTTATTCTGAATTCTGAACTCTTACCACACTTGCACCCCCCCCCCCCCAACAACAGGTTTTAACAGGCTTAAAGCAACAGGTACATATAAAATGCCAGGAAAGGTGAGTTAAGGTTTGGTGTTTTGTATTTTTGCAGCCCAGGCACAATAGGATAAAGAAAAGCACCACTGGAGCACTCTTTTAACCTCTTAAGGACCCAGGACGTATGGGTATGTCCTGGGTCCCGGTCCTGCGATATAACGCGGGGTCACACGGTGACCCCGCATCATATCGCGGCAGGCCCGGTGTCATAGTGAAGGCGGGACCCGCCTCTAATAGCGCACGGCACTGATCGCGGTGCCGCGTGCTATTAACCCTTTAGCCGCACGGCTAAAAACGAAAGTAAAAGTGCCTGGCTAGCTCAGGGAGCTGTTCGGGATCGCCAGCTGTAGCACAGGAGGAGGTCTTCTTACCTTCTCCTGCGCTGTCCGATCGCCGAATGAATGCTTCAAGCCTGAGATCCAGGCTTGAGCATTCAATCGCTGAAAATACTGATTGATCCATTCCTATGGAGATGGATCAATCAGTGTAAAAGATCAGTTAATGCAATGTTATAGCCCCTTATAGGAGCTATAATATTTCATAAGAAAAGTGTAAAAAAAATCATTAACCCTTTCAATTATCCCTTCCCCTAATAAAAGTTTGAATCACCCGGCATTTCCAAGAATAAAAAAAAACACAGTGTAAATAAAAATAAACATGTGGTATCGCCACGTGCGGAAATGTCCGTATTATAAAAATATACCGCTTTTTAAACCGCACGTTCAATGGCGTACACCCCAAAAAAAAAAAAGTGATAGTCTGATCAGAACAAAAATGGTACCGCTAAAAACTTCAGATCACAGCGCAAAAAATGAGCCCTCATAGCACCCTGAACATAGAAAAATAAAAAAGTTATAGGGGTCAGAAGATGACCATTTTAAACGCATAATTTTTCCTGCATGTATTCATAATTTTTTTCTGAGTTGATACAAAATCAAACCTATATAAGTAGGGTATCATTTTAACCCTATGGACCTACTGAATAATGATAAGGTATCATTTTTGCCGAAAAATGTACTGCGTAAAAACGGAAGCCCCCCAAAACTTACAAAAGTGTTTTTTCATCAATTTTGTCACACATTGATTTTTTTTCCCGTTTCACCATAGATTTTTGGGTAAAATGACTAATGTCATTACAAAGTAGAATTAGTGACGCAAAAAATAAGCCATCATATAGAATTTTAGGTGAAAATTTTTAAGAGTTATGATTTTTTAAAGTTAAGGAGGAAAAATTGAAAATGAAAAAACAGAAAAAGCCCGGGTCCTTAAGGGGTTAAAAAGGTCAGTGTAACCAGTGTCAAGGGTCTTGTGGAGTGGTCTGTATTGTGTTCACTATATTATCTGCTGATTATACTAGTTCTGTGTATCTTGTACTTTGTTCACACTGTTAGTCTGTATACCAAAATTTTTCTCAGATGATTACTTTTGGTGGACGTATATGCTTTTCCCTTTATTCTTAGGACTTTTATCTGCATAGATTACCGTCAGACGGGGTGGAGTCGTGACATCACGATCTTCCTTCCCCGTGGTCGGGAGGAATTAGCCAGAGAACCTCCAGCGCTTCCGGAAGCAGTTACAGGGGGGTGCTGCTTGCTATATTGCGGGGGTCCCCAGTGGCGGGACCCCGGCAATCTGACATCTTATCCCCTATCCTTTTGATAGTGGATAAGATGTCTAGGGGCGGAGTACCCCTTTAAGGACAAGACAATTTTATTTTTGCATTTTCGTTTTTTCCTCCTTGCCTTCTAAAATCCATAACTTTTTTATATTTCCATCTACAGACCCATATAAGGGCTTGTTTTTTGCCTGACCAATTGTACTTTGCAATAAAACCTCTCATTTTACCATAAAATGTGCTGCGAACCCAAAAAATTTTTTTTTTTAGGGAGGAAATTTAAATTTAATGAGGGTTTCGTTTTCACACTGTACACTTTATGGTAAAAATGACGTGTTCTTTATTCTGTGGGTCAATACAATTAATATTATACCCATGGCTAGATACTTTTATAATTTTGTACTGCTTAAAAAAAATCTAAAACTTTTTGTACAAAATCAGTACTTAAAAATCGCTAACTTTTTTGCGCCGTCATCTGTACTTTTTTTATTGATACCACATTTGCATATATAAAACTTTTAGATCACTTTTTATCAATTTTTTGGGGAGTAAAATGTGACAAAAAGCAGCATTTTTTTTTTTTTTTTGCATTTACGCCATTCACCGTACGGGATCATTAACATTATATTTTAATAGTTTGGACATTTACGCGATACCAAATATGTTTATAAGAAAAAAAAAAGATTTTAAAAAAATTTACGCTTTTTGGGGGTAAAATGGGAAAAACTGACAATTTTCATTTTTATTGGGGATGGGGATTTTTCACTTTTTTTTTATTTTAACATTTTTCTACTTTTTTTTTTTTTACACTTTTTATGTCCCCATAGGGACATCATTTGATTGCTAATACTGTTCAGTGCTATGCATAGGACATAGCATTGATCAGTATAATCGGTCATCTTCTGCTCTGGTCTGCTTGATCTCAGACCAGAGCAGAAGACGCCAGGAGACGGAGGCAGGTGAGGGGACCTCCGTCTGCCATTACAGATGATTGGAATGCCGCGGCAGCGCTGCGGCCGATCCAATCATCTATTTTAACATGCGCATTGCCGCAGATGCCGTGATCTGTACTGATCACGGCATCCGAGGGGTTAATGGCGGACATCCGGACGATCGCGGATGACGGCGATTACCGGCGGGTCCCCGGCTGCTGATAGCAGCCGGAACCTGCCGTGTATGACGCGAGCACCGCTCCGATGCTCGCGGTCATACACAGGACATAAATGTACGTCCTGGTGCGCGAAGTACCGCCAAGCCAGGACGTACATTTACGTCCGTGGTCGGTAAGGGGTTAAAGGGGTTCTCCGGTGAAAAACATTTTTATTTTGTTTTTAAATCAACTGGTGCCAGAAAGTTAAACATATTTGTAAATCGCTTCTATTAAAAAAATATTTACTCTTCCAGTACTTTTTAGCAGCTTTATGCTACAGAGAAAATCCCCTTTGCAAACCTGTGCTGCTATGGACAATTCCTGACACGGACAGAGGTGTCAGCAGAGAGCAAGACAAAAAAAAATTTCAAAAAGAAAAGAATTTCCTCTTTAGCATACAACTTCCAAAAATCACTCAAGGGTAAAGATTTTAACTTTCTGGCACCAGTTGTTTGAAAAAAAATAATGCACCGGAGTACCCCTTTAACATCATGGTTTTGCAGCAGAAACTGCGCCGTTATCCGTGTAAAAAAACCATGCTGTGCCCCAACTCTGTGAAACTCCCATTGATTTTGGTGGAAGCTTTAGCGTGTCATCAAGTGCAGATCAGGGGTATTCCAGGATTTTTTTTTTTTTATATCAGCTGGCTCCAGAAAGTTAAGCAGATTTGTAAATTACGTCTATTAAAAAATCTTAATCCTTCCAATAATTATCAGCTGCTGAAGTTGAGTTGTTCTTTTCTGTCTGGCAACTGTCTCTCTGCTGACATCTCTGCTTGTCTCGGGAACTGCAAAGGGTAGAAGAGGTTTGCTATGGGGATTTGCTTCTACTCTGGACAGTTCCCGAGACAGGTGTCATCAGAGAGCACTTAGACAGAAAAGAACAACTCAACTTCAGTAGCTCATAAGTACTGAAAGGATTAAGATTTTTTTAATAGTAGTAATTTACAAATCTGTTTAACTTTCTGGATTCAGTTGTTATATAAAAAAAAGTTTTTTTTCCTGGATAACCCCTTTAATTTTCCAATGCAGTTAGTGGAAACATTTTCAGAGGTGACTCTACACAATTTTTGATGCGGAAATCAGAGTGGTTTCTGTGCCAGAAACCACATGGTTATTAGTTGTGTGAACCTATGTACCTAGACCTGCTTCCAGCTTAGAAATGGATACAGTTGTATCTAGTCTATGCAGTGATCTGTGTCATTTAATAAGGCAGTGTTCCCAACCAGGGTGCCTCCAGCGGATGCAAAACTACAACTCCCAGCATGCCATGACAACCTTTAGCTGTCTGGTCATGCAGAGAGTTGTTGTTTTGCATCAGCTGGAGGCACCCTGGTTTTGAAAACACTGTAATAAGGTATGAGATCCTAGATCCCATAGTTAAGAATACATAATTATGTGTTCATGGTAAAATCCTTTATATGACACAGGCCATGCTTCATTGATACATCAATGATCTTGATATCCTTCAGTGATTTTCAATGTAAAGAACAAATAAGCATAGCACTAATAGATATAATACAGCCCCTAGTACATGTATATATTGGCCCCTTTGATACTTCCCGTAGAGAAACAAAAAACCACAACATAAGAAAAGGTTAGAAAAAGTTCCAATTTTTTTTTACATTTTTTACTTTATCTGCTGTTTTCAGCCTGTAGCTCTTCAATTAACCCAAACTTTTGTTAGAACTGTAAGTTATTTGTTTTATAGGCTGTGTATACAATTTTGTCTACTCCCTCCAGTGATTTCTCAAAGAGGTGGGGACAGCATGACTCAGTCTGTCTCTTCTCTTTGAGAAAAGCATGTTTTTATCTAAAGAAATATAAATTATTTATGTCTCGGGCTTAAACTAAGTAAGCCGTAAAAGTGTCACGGCTTCATGGCTTCTTCCATTTTCAATAACTGCAGTAGAGTACTTCTCTCCGTAATTTTCACTTTCATTATCTGTATATAAAATGGTACAATTTGCCACAGTGCCATACATTTTCTAAAATCTGTTATTCCCTCAGCATAGAATCATGTTTATTTAGTGAGACCTGCTGTATCAGAAAAAAAAAAACCTTGAACTATTATTCTGTGTGTTATTTATTTTATATAATTTGTTACTATTATATACAATGTATTTGGAAAGTCTTTAGACCCTTTAACTTTTTTCACATTTTGTTATATTGCCGACTAGTGTTAAAATAAAAAAAAAAATCATGTTTTCCCCCACCTGCCTTTAATACCCCATAATAAGAATGTCAAAATAAAATGTTAAAATTTTATTTTTCTAATTTATTACAAAGGAAAAACAAGAATTTCATAGCTACAACACTTTGCTTAATCCAGCCTATGATGATACCATTGGTGCCCAACAAACCGCATTGGCTTATAATTGGTTCTGTCTGGGTTTATGTCATTTTGATGGGAAGAATAGTGCTACAAGCTGTGCCATACCTTCCATCAAATCTGCCAAGACTGATGAAGTCTTCAAACATAGTTTCTGATGGAAATAGCACAATGTTCTATACACATTTTTTTTTATTTCCAGAGCTTCTTGTGTTCTTAGTCTGCATCACATGACTGATCTGCCTGTGATTTCTTTGTTTAAGTGATATCACAGGACAAGGCATCGGGTGGGTGGGGGCAGGCATCCCTCCTATGGGCTGGCTGAAATTTTATGTGGATTTGATCTCTCCCCCTTAAGTCAGAACTAACTTTGTGGCCCAGAGAAGATGTAGCAGTAAGGACAGCATGATATGGAGGAGACCACTAATACTGTAACCTTGCAGCACTGGAGTCCTGGAATCAAATCCCACCAAGGACATTATTTGAAAGGAGTTTGTATGTTCTTCCTATGTTTACATGTGCTTCCACCTGCCCATATTGTGAGTCCCATTGGGAAACGAAACAACCAATCCTGTACAGCAATGCGTAATAAATTGGCATATAAGGGAGAGGGCAGTACTAAGAGGATCTCAAAGCAGATACTAAAACTTAGCCTCTAGGTGTGTTTGGTATAATGGGAGAGGAGGTAGGAGGAGGAAGCATGTAAATATACAGGACAAAAGTACAAATATCTATAACATAGCAGGAGAAATAGGAAAATCAAAAAAAGGTACACGGGGCATCAGCTATAAGGTTATGGAAGACCCCCTTACCCACACTTCACCTTATGTAAAAATACTAGGGTCTCTGTTGAATCATACAAAAGCTATACATTTCCTTGAATTTTTTACCAAAATTAATTATAATTCAAATCTTTATATTTCTATCCAGCTTTGGAATTAAAGTGTAATATCATCAATAGATCTAAAATAGAGTGGCTATGCTGGGTTGCTGCAGCTCAGCTCCCCTTGTCTGCTTCCATCTCTTGTAACGGTGACAATTAGGGTATGTTCACACTACGGAATTCAGAGAGGAAAATGTCTTAACTGAATTCCGTGTCCTTTCTGCTCCATGGTAAATGGAGCAGAAATTAGACTAATTCAGAACTTCTTTTCTGTGCAATTTGCCACAGTAATTAGCACAGAAATTGACTTGGTGAAAGATTCATTATTTTCAGTCTTTCACCAGAATTCAAATCCTCGTGGACGTTCACATTGCAGTCAATGGGAGTGTGTTACAATGTGAAACCTGTGAGCAATTTCTTGTAGACATTCCACCTTAAAACTAAATCCATAGTGAGAACATATCCTTAGGCAGTCCACTGCTAAAATTAAAGGGTATTCAAGGCCAAAACCTTTTTTTATTTATCAACTGGCTCCGGAAAGTTAAACAAATTTGTAAATTACTTCTATTAAATAATCTTAATCCTTCCAATAGTTATTAGCTTCTGAAGTTGAGTTGTTGTTTTCTGTCTAACTGCTCTCTGATGACTCACGTCTCAGGAGCTGTGCAGTTCCTATGGGGATATTCTCCCATCATGCACAGCTCCCGTGACGTGACATCATCATTGAGCAGTTAGACAGAATACTTCAGAAGCTAATAACTATTGGAAGGATTAAGATTTTTTAATATAAGTAATTTACAAATCTGTTTAACTTTCTGGAGCCAGTTGATATATATATATATATATATATATATATATATATATAAAGGTTTTGCCTGGAATACCCCTTTAAAGTGAAGTTCTATCCACATTACACAGACAAACCACCTATCGGAAATTGTCAGATTTTTTGACAAACTTTCCTAAGCCAAAGTCAGGAACTCTGCTTTTGTGCAAAAATGTGCAACTTTTTAAATAACACCACTGATTCCACTTCTGAAATGCACCTTAAGTATAAGCCATTTTTCCTTTGATGCAGCATCTGAAGGCAATTTTTGGAGCAATTTTTTTGTGCAAATATACTCCAGTCCATAAAAAGTCTGCTGTCAACCTTCAGAATTTACATCAAACTAATGTTAATACACAATTAAAATACAGTACATCTTATTGATCAAAGCAGGAATGTCGACAGGTAGATCAGACTTCAAAAACAATACAAATCACTTATCGTATTAAATGCTTTACTGGCTTGTACTGCACTTCAAAACTGCATAATAACTCCAACCCCAGCTGCTATAAGCTGAGTTTATCTCAGAAGTGATTGGCCCAGTTTAAGGCCCACCCCATTATGCCTGGAAACACACCAAAATTGTCCAGCGATGCCCCTTAAACACAAGTCTATGCATACCAAAATATTTTGTAGTCCAGTTTGTGAAAATTATACTTTTTATAATATTTTGGTAAAGGAGATATAAATATTTTATTTACTGTAATTTATTCTTTCTAGTTTTTAGAATTAAACAATATAGCTTGAGTATGCTCTTTTAAATAAGCATTTCCTTGTATATGTACAGGATTAGTGCAGGATTCATTCAGCAGTTAGCATATACAGCTGGTACTGTAACAAAGACAAATGTGTTGTACTATGTTACTGTAGCAACAATATTGTTAGCTCTGTATTTATTATTAGGTAATGTCCCTGCATAAAAGTGAATTGTCCAATAACTGAAAGTGGCAACAATGAGAAAGGACCTAATCATGGCAGTGTAGGGTCACACGAGGTTCATGCCTTTATTACACATTGATTTCTACCCTGGGAAGCAGACACTGTGAATGAAGCACAGCACTATTGCACTACCATTATGATAAAATTAGAATTTATTGCCATGTTCTGCTTGTTCTTGTTTCTCCAACAGAAATTGGTTAAAAAGAAACTGACAGCTATTTCACCCACACTTAACCCAATATACTGGGTTACAGTGCAAGTAAATAGCTGTAAAGTTGTTCTATTTCTAAATCTGCCATTGCGCAGCTCTGCACAGTGGAGGCTGAGAGCCAGCTGGCCCTACTCCCCTGCCTCATCAATATTCACTTCCCCTCAGCCCGCACCCTTAGGTGACGCGAAAACCTGGTAGGAAGGGCATGAGCTCTATGAAGTTGGGTGTAGCGAGGAGCAAAGCACCTATGTTCTCCCCCAATCCCCCCACCCCTCACCCCTGGCAGGCTCTGCGCAGTGGCAGCGGATTTAGACATGGCACAATTCGCGAAATACTACACCTATATGCGTAAGTGACCCCTCTTTTTACAGCTATTCATTTTTACTATAACCCAGTATATTGGGTTTAGTGCGGGTGAAATAACTTTCAGTTTCACTTTTTTTTTCTTTAGATTAATTTCCTTCATAGGTCTTTTAGTTTATATTGAAGACATCGGATGTTTGTTGTTGTACAGCAGAAATACATTGATTCTATCAAGCAAAGATTATTTTGACTTTTTTTACATAGGACTTTTCACCAATTTCCTGACCATACATGAGTAAATCGAAAGTTGGCAGCAGCCAAAAGTTTGGTAATGATTTTTTATTTTTTTTTTACTTACTGATATATAGCTGTTTATTAGCTTGGTTATTTCTGCAAAAGTGACGACAGGAAGTGTAGTGATATTTGTTGCCGTCTTTTAGTTTACTTCTCCATAACAGAAGACCGAATTTTATTAGTTAAGCTTCCCAACAAGGAGATAATGCAGCTGGCGTTGGTCAAAACATAAGTTCTAATACTTACTGTAATGATAAGGAGGTCACTACTAGAAATTGACCTGTACAGAACAAAATGTCTCAGCTTATAAAACTTAGTGGTCAGAATGAAAACTATAAGATTTTACTATTCATTTTATATAGATTGTAAAATTGGGGGAAAAAATGAAACTTTTAGCAGGCTGCCCATGTCAAAAGCATTGATTGCACCAGGTCTCACTCCTGACACCTGCTGCATTCACTAGTTATAGAATGGGGAAGTGCACGACATTGCGCTTCACTTGACCACCAGCAGATCCAACCGTTTTTCTGTATAGACTTTCAGAACAAAACGGTCGGATTTGATGGACAGCCAGGAAGTTAGCGGTGTGCTACCACAAACTCACCAGGCTCACCAGGAGTGAAACCCGATGCAATCAAAACATATCTGGGCCCATTCATAAAAATGATTTAAAAGAAACTTTGTAATATAAATCATTAGTGGTGACCTCCTCCTCATCACAGAAAGTACAAGGCTGTGCTCACACAGTGTAATATATATATATATATATATATATATATATATATATATTTATATACACTACAGACCAAAAGTTTGGACACACCTTCTCATTCAATGAGTTTTCTTTATTTTCATGACTATGACAATTGTAGATTCACACTAAAGGCATCAAAACTATGAATTAACACATGTGGCATTATAGACATTATAAAAAAGTGTGAAACAACTGAAAATATGTCATATTCTAGGTTCTTCAAAGTAGCCACCTTTTGCTTTGATTACTGCTTTGCACACTCTTGGCATTCTCTTGATGAGCTTCAAGAGTTAGTCACCTGAAATGGTCTTCCAACAGTCTTGAAGGAGTTCCCAGAGATGCATAGCACTTGTTGGCCCTTTTGCCTTCATTGGGTTCAGGTCTGGTGACTGTGGAGGCCAGGTCATCTGGCGCAGCACCCCATCACTCTCCTTCTCGGTCAAATAGCCCTTACACAGCCTGGAGGTGTGTTTGGGGTCATTGTCCTGTTGAAAAATAAATGATGGTTCAGCTAAATAGCATGCCACTGCAAGATGCTGTGATAGCCATGCTGGTTCAGTATGCCTTCAATTTTGAATAAATCCCCAACAGTGTTACCAGCAAAGCACCCCCACACCATCACACCTCCTCCTCCACAAAGACACGGTGGTTGGAACCAAAGATCTCAAATTTGGACTCATCAGACCAAAGCACACATTTCCACTGGTCTAGTGTCCATTCCTTGTGTTCTTTAGCCCAAACAAGTCTCTTCTGCTAGTTTCCTGTCCTTAGCAGTGGTTTCCTTGCAGATATTCTACCATGCAGGCCTGATTCACACAGTCTCCTCTTAACAGTTGTTCTAGAGATGTGTCTGCTGCTAGAACTCTGTGTGGCATTGACCTGGTCTCTAATCGGAGCTGCTATTAACCTGCGATTTCTGAGGCTGGTGACTCGGATGAACTTATCCTCTGCAGCAGAGGTGACTCATGGTCTTCCTTTCCTGGGGCAGTCCGCATGTGAGCCAGTTTCTTTGTTGCTCTTGATGGTTTTTGTGACTGCACTTGGAGACACTTTCCACCTAGAATATGACATATTTTCAGTTGTTTCACACTTTTTTGTTATGTCTATAATTCCACGTGTTAATTCATAGTTTTGATGCGTTCAGTGTGAATCTACAATTTTCATAGTCATGAAAATTAAGAAAACTCTTTGAATGAGAAGGTGTGTCCAAACTTTTGGTCTGTACTGTAAACATATATATATATATATATATATATATATATATATATATATATTTATACATGCATTTTCCATCATAAACAGCAATAATACTGCCACTTTGTTAAAATTTTCCCCTGTGTGAACAAGCCCCAACAGTCAGAAAGTGACACCAGTAAATAAATATATAGATGGGATACCAGTTACAATTTCTGAAGCTGTTATCATTTATTTATTTACACAATGCTTTTTTTTGCCTTTTTTTAGGATTCAAGATTCAACGCAGAAGTTGACCAAATTACCGGGTACAAAACGCAAAGTATTCTTTGTATGCCAATAAAGAACCACAGAGAAGAGGTAAGAGAGTCAATGTTTTCCCTAAATGGTCCCATTCTCTAAGCTTAAATGGGCACTGCCATTAAAACTTATTTTTGCTATTGCACTCTTTAATGTAAATAAAAAAAATCTTTGTAATGTACTTTGTTAAAAAAAATATGAAGTTCTCTCTGTTTTATTTTATTTAAAAAAGCTGCCACTAGGTGTACCCCTACTTGTCCAGAGCACATTTCTCCCTATCACTTGTACAGAGTTTGGACTCCTGCTGGCCTAGCAGAAGTCCAACACCAGGAAATGCAGTCTGGAGTGCTGAGTGAGGGGGGATGGGGGGGTGCAGCCTATTATAGCTAATCCCACACTGAACTACTCTGGGCTGTGTGTAGCAGAGTGAGGGAGAAAGTTCTCCCCTGTATGGCTTCAGATGATGTCACACCTGCTGGGTAACGCCCCTTCCCAGTCTGTGAATCTGACTGAAACTGAGCAGAAAATACAGAGCAATATCAAGGTAGAAAACTAAGAAAATAATAAAATCATAAGATCATGAGAGGTACTCTTTAAAAAAGTAGAAGGTAGACTATCACTGTCTGCTGTTATTTTGTACATAAACAGTATGTCACCAATGGATAGATCTGAAGAAAATTATTAGTACAGCACTAAAGTTCTTTGGAAAATTATCAGTAGATGGTCTAATTCTGGTGCAGAAAGTGATTAGATTTGCAATTACTTTAGTACTGCTAGAAAAAACAAAACAAACCTGCGTGTGACATCATCTAGATCACACGCTTGCTTGGTCAGGTGTATGGGATGGTTGTGAAAGATGTGGACAGAATAAGCATTCAGCTGACAGCTGAGCCATATGACCAGATTTAGTTACAAAAAGCTAGGAAATTAACATTTTAATCCTCCTATCTGACTTTAAATGCATGTTGCACTTGGCTTATTGCATGTGCGGCTTGGTCGAGCCCTTATATTCTAAAAACAACAACCATGTAAAATCATGATGTCTTACATAAGCCTTATGCAGTGAAAGAGCTTATCATTTTTCATAACCATAAACTCCATTCATGACCAGACTGTTTTGAATCAAGCTTCAGTAAATGGATTCTAGGACCTGGTAACCTATGCATTTGCTTATGCCTCTAAGGTCGTGTTCACACAACAGAATTTTCAGGTGGAATCTGACAAAAAAATTCAGATCGGAAGTTTAGTTGCAGTAGAGTCTTATTGTTTTAGATGGGAGTCTGCTGCAATGTGCACATTGTGACAGATGTTTCCGCCGTGGAAATTCGCATGTCTGCCAAAAGAATTAACATGTCATTTCTTTTGGTGGAATTCGCTCAGAAATGCATTGCCTTACGCTATCTGCGGGATGTCAGTCTGTATTTCCGGGCAGACATTCCACAAAATCTTCTTCCGTGTGAACATGGCCTAGGATGATGGAAAATGTATAAAGTGTTCTCCAATTTTACTATATCGGTTCTAAGATCTTGACCCTTGTCAGTATGTATGTAATGTCAGCGCTGTAGTCAATTGCCTATGTATGACACTTCATTGTGCTGCAAACAGAAACAATACATAATGGGGGACTATAGCACAGAAGGTTAGTCATTTTTTGTTAATTTAGACCATATTGGGGATTAATGTTAAGAGCGAAAAAATAAAAACAATGGTATGTCAATTCAAAACCTAGCAAAGGCCTAGCTGACTATTCAAGAGTTTTTTTGACTTTGTAAGATATTCCTAAGCAACAACACTTTAAATCATTTTCACATACCTAAAGGTGTTAACTAGATAACATCTGCATATAAGTGTTGCGCTGCAGGAACACAGCTAATAATAAGCATGTCTTTAACCTGATCTTTTCCTCTCATTAGTTCTGAAGTATTTGATTTGATTTGCTGCAGAAAGTGCGATAAGGGGCCACATTTTCCATCATCTTTACACATTTGATTAGCCAATTTTCTCAGCAATCTTAAGACTTTTTCTCTGGAGAATTAAACGTTCCCTAATAACAGTACAGGATACAGCTGCTTTAACAAAGTTCCTCCCAGAAAAATGTGACTTCCACAATACTCTTTATTGTTTTTTCCCAGGCATGCCAGCATGCATTGCTTGTCTGCTCTTGAAATCTGTGAATACCAGAGAATATTAGCAATTAATACTAGTATGACACATACATCTCAGAATAGTTCATTGTTGGGGTTTAGGGGATAGAGCCCACATCACTACTGCTTGGGATTATTGAGTTAAATGGACACCATAGTTACCTTTATGAATTCTAACCTGTAATCTATAGTCTGCATTTTCTATTAAATTTCTAAATAATAGAATATCAAAATAATTCTAATAATGCATTGGTTGAAACAGCAAATCTCAGTCCTGTGTAGTCTGCTAGTTTTATAGAATCTCTTCTCGGGTGGTTGTACACAAGGAGGCAATATTCAAAGACTTGTGTAATCAGTTCATTTTTTGTGCCTCAAAGATGGTTACCTGCACCTCATTTTCAGAAGTGTATTTGGTCTTTTAAAAATTTGGGGCACGTTTGTCCCGAGGCCAAAACATAAAAAAAGGAAAGAAGCACATCATTTTATACCAGGTTTACTTGGTATTAACTGCAACACTTTTGAGTGCCAGAAAGTTGTGCTAAACCTTTGAAAATAGGGTATTAAAGGAGTACTCCGGTGGAAAACTTTTTTTTTTTTTTTTTTTTAAATCAACTGATGCCAGAAAGTTAAACAGATTTGTAAATTACTTCTATTAAAACAGCTTAATCCTTCCAGTACTTATCAGCTGCTGTATACTACAGAGGAAGTTCTTTTCTTTTTGGATTTCTTTTCTGTCATGACCACAGTGTTCTCTTCTGATACCTTTGTCCATGTCAGGAACTGTGGAGAGCAGGAGAAAATCCCCATAGTAAACATTTACTGCTCTGGACAGTTCCTGACATGGACAGAGGTGTCAGCACTGTGGTCGTGACAGAAAAGAAATCCCAAAAGAAAATAATTTCTTCTGTAGCATACAGCCGCTGTTACGCCGAGCGCTCCGGGTCCCTGCTCCTCCCCGGAGTGCTCGCGGCGTTCTCCTCTCTGCAGCGCCCCGGTCAGACCTGCTGACCGGGAGCGCTGCACTGACATTGCTGACGGGTATGCGATTCGCATAGCGGGACGCGCCCGCTCGCGGATCGCATCCCAATCCACTTACCTGTCCCGGTCCCCGGCTGTCACGTCCTGGCGCGCGTGGCTCCGCTCTCTAGGGCCCGCGCACCAGCTCTCTAAGATTTAAAGGGCCAGTGCACCAATGATCGGTGCCTGGCCCAATAAGTGTCATTAGCTCCCACCTGCTCCACGCCTTTATAAACTCACTTTCCCTTCCCTGCATTGCCGGATCTTGTTGCCCTTGTGCCTAGAGAAAGCGTTTCCTGTGATTGCCATACCAGTGTTTCCAGACCTTCTGCTATTACCATTGACTACGAACCTTGCCGCCTGCCCTGACCTTCTGCTACGTCTGACCTCGCCTCTGTCTAGTCCTTCTATCCCACGCCTTCTCAGCAGTCAGCGAGGTTGAGCCGTTACCGGTGGATACGACCTGGTTGCTACCGCTGCAGCAAGACCATCCCGCTTTGCGGCGGGCTCTGGTGAATACCAGTAGCAGCTTAGAACCGGTCCACCGGTACGGTCCACGCCAATCCCTCGCTGACACAGAGGATCCACATCCAGCCTGCCGAATCCTAACAGTAGATCTGGCCATGGATCCCGCTGAGGTGCCGCTGCCAAGTCTCGCTGACCTATCCACGGTGGTCGCCCAGCAATCCCAACAGATCGCCCAACAAGGTCAGCAGCTGTCGCAGTTGACCGCTATGCTACAGCAACTTCTGCCACAGCTACAGCAGCAACCATCTCCTCCGCCAGCTCCTGCACCTCCTCCGCAGCGAGTGGCCGCTCCTAACCTCCGCTTGTCCCTGTCGGACAAATATGATGGGGACTCTAAACTCTGCCGTGGTTTCCTGTCTCAATGTTCCCTACATTTGGAGATGTTGTCGGACCAATTTCCCACAGAACGGTCAAAGGTGGCTTTCGTGGTTAGTCTCCTGTCTGGGAAGGCCTTGTCATGGGCCACACCGCTCTGGGACCGCAACGATCCTGTCACTGCCACTGTTCAGTCCTTCTTCGCTGAGGTTCGTAGTGTCTTCGAGGAACCAGCCCGAGCCTCTTCTGCCGAAACTGTCTTGTTGAACCTTGTCCAAGGAGATTCTTCTGTGGGCGAATATGCCATCCAATTTCGTACCCTCGCCTCTGAATTATCTTGGAACAATGAGGCCCTCTGCGCGACCTTCAAAAAAGGCCTATCCAGTAACATCAAGGATGTGCTGGCCGCACCAGAAATTCCTGCCAAACTGCATGAACTTATCCATTTGGCCACCCGCATTGACATGCGTTTTTCTGAAAGACACCAGGAGCTCCGCCAGGAAAAGGACCTTGATCTCTGGGCACCTCTCTCCCAGTATCCTTTGCAATCTACCCCTGTGCCTCCCGGCGAGGAGGCTATGCAAGTGGATCGTTCTCGCCTGACCCATGAAGAGAGGACTCACCGCAGAGATAAAAATTTATGTCTGTACTACGCTAGTACCGAACATTTCCTAGTGGATTGCCCTATTCGTCCTCCGCGTCTGGGAAACGCACGCACCCAGCTCACGTGGGAGTGCGTCTCTTGGTGTGAAGTCTGCTTCTCCACGTCTCGCTGTGCCCTTGCGGATTTCTCCTTCTGCCAACTCCTCCTTCTCAGCTGTGGCCTTCTTGGACTCTGGTTCTGCAGGAAATTTTATTTTGGCCACTTTTGTTAATAGGTTCAACATCCCTGTGACCCGTCTCGTCAAGCCGCTCTACATTTCTTCTGTCAACGGAGTAATATTGGACTGCACTGTGCGTTACCGCACAGAACCCCTGCTTATGAGCATTGGACTGCATCACGAAAAAATTAAATTTTTTGTTCTGCCCAACTGCACCTCTGAAGTCCTCCTCGGTCTGCCATGGCTCCAACGTCATTCTCCTACCCTTGATTGGACCACCGGGGAGATCAAGAGCTGGGGTGCTTCTTGCCATAAAAAATGCCTCACGTCTGCTCCCAGTCCCGTAAGGCAAGCCTCAGTGCCTCCTCCTACACCTGGTCTCCCCAAGGCCTATCAGGACTATGCTTTGCCTCCTCATAGCCCCCGTCCTGGTAACACTCTGCCCCGTGCCAAGCTTCACCCTCTGCCCTCCCTCCCCATTCCCACTCCTTCTGAACTGCCTGCCTTTGATGAGGAAACCCTACAATCGCTCCCAGTGTCCTCGTCCTACGTGAAGCAATTACCGGACAAAAAAAGGGGGAGACCTAAGGGGGGGGTACTGTTACGCCGAGCGCTCCGGGTCCCTGCTCCTCCCCGGAGCGCTCGCGGCGTTCCTCTCTCTGCAGCGCCCCGGTCAGACCCGCTGACCGTGAGCGCTGCACTGACATTGCTGACGGGGATGCGATTCGCATAGCAGGACGCGCCCGCTCGCGAATCGCATCCCAAGTCACTCACCTGTCCCGGTCCCTGGCTGTCACGTCCTTGCGCGCGCGGCTCCACTCCTTAGGGCGCGCGCGCGCCAGCTCTCTAAGATTTAAAGGGCCAGTGCACCAATGATTGGTGCCTGGCCCAATCAGCCTAATTAGCTTCCACCTGCTCCCTGTCCTTATTACCTCACTTCCCCTGCACTTCCTTGCCGGATCTTGTTGCCTTGTGCCAGTGAAAGCGTTTAGTGTTGTACAAAGCCTGTGTTCCAGATCTCCTGCTATCCTCATTGACTACGAACCTTGCCACCTGCCCTGACCTTCTGCTATGTCTGACCTTGCCTCTGCCTAGTCCTTCTGTCCCACGCCTTCTCAGCAGTCAGCGAGGTTGAGCCGTTGCCGGTGGATACGACCTGGTTGCTACCGCCGCAGCAAGACCATCCCGCTTTGCGGCGGGCTCTGGTGAAAACCAGTAGCAACTCTAGAACCGGT